>NC_134353.1:793660108-793960108 GCF_048569485.1 Anomaloglossus baeobatrachus
TACAACCATTTCTCAAGAAATTTCTGCAGCAAAAACGCACAAAAAACGCGGGTAAAAACGCACTGTGCGCACAGGGCCTAAGGCTATGTGCCCACGGGAGCTTGCTTCTGCGGATTTTGCAGTGGAAAACCTGCGGATTTATCTGGATTTTCCAGATAAATCCGCAGGTTTCAGCAAGTACAGACACTCCCCATGTTATTCTATGGGACCTGGGGAGTGTCTGTGTCCACGCTGCGGAATGTGCGGCTGCGGAATATGCTGCGGAGGTCCCACACCCGCACATAACTGCATGTCAATTATTTCTGCAGATTTACCTGCGGAAATCCCGACCCTCCACTATGGAGATAGAGGCCGGGACGTCCACAGGTAAATCGCATGAAAGTCCGCAGGTTTACCGCAACTATTCCGCTGTACTACCGCAGCTAAAAATAGCTGCGGATGACGGCGGGCAGCTGCGGTAAACCTGCGGCCGTACCTGCGGATACATCTGCAGGTACGAGCTCCCGTGGGCACATAGCCTAACACTTTCCCTAATTAGGAAGATTGTATATTACACGTGACTAGTCAGGGTTCTGTGTCCCTCCGCTCTCCATTGTAGCTGGATCTGCACTGAACAGGCCAGAGCTCAGTGTTTAGGCGTCCGCCCTCTAGGGGTCCGCTCTCTTTGGCCTGTGCCCTCTGGGGCGTCCGCCCTTTCTGGGGTCTTCCCTCTGGGGTCCGCCGTCTGGGATCCACCATCTCTGTGGTCCTCCCTCTGGGATCCACCCTCTTTGGGGGTCCACGCTGTAGGGGTCTGTCCTTTCTGGGATCTGCTCTTTGGAGGTCTGCCCTCTGAGGGGTCTGCCCTCTGAGATATGCCCTCCCTGGGGTCTACCCTCGGGGGGTCCATCTTCTCTTGGGTCCGCCCTCTGGGATCTGCCCTCTCTGGGGAATCTTCCCTCTGGGATCACCCTCTCTGAGGTCCACCCTCTAGGTGTCCTCTGGGGTGGTCCTCTGCGGTCTGCTATGCTATGGACCAGTCAGTATAGAGCAGGTGAGAAAAAACAGGAGCAGGCGTCACTAGTCTAGACTGCTAGATGTCCTCCCTGGAATCTGACCTGTGCAGTCCTGCGCTCTCCAGAAGGGGTGGTTCTGCCCTCTGGGATCCGCCCTCTCTGGGGTCTACCATCTGGGGTCTGCTCTCTGGGATATGCCCTCTCTGGGGGTCCACCCTATCTGGTATTTGCCCCCTGAGGAGGTCTGCCTTCTCTGGGGTCTACCCTTTGGGATCCACCCTCTCTGGGGTCAGGTCTGTCCTCTCTGGGATCGGCCCTCTAAGATCTGCCCTCTCTGGGGGGGTCTGCCCTATCTGGGGTCTACCCTCTGGGGCTCCGAACTCTCTGAGGTCCGCCCTCTGGGATCCACTTTCTCTGAGGTCTACCCTCTGGGGGTCTGCCCTCTAGGTGTCCTGCTCTGCAATCTGCCCTATGGACCAGTCAGTATAGCGCAGGTGAGAAAAGACAGGATCAGGGGTCTCTACTCTAGACTGCTATCTGCTCACTTAGAAGGAGTCCTTGTGTCTTTTATGATCAATTAAAATAATAATTTTCCTAAACAGAGAAGCTGTTAGCAAATACTCCACACCTCCACACCTCCCCAACCTCGTCTGGTCAGTGATAGAGATAAGCAATGTTCGAGGTTCGCCAATTTCATGTTCGAGTTATTTTGGGGGGTGTTCGAGTCGTTCGACGAACTTGAACGATTTGCTAAACGTTCGGCAGTTCGAGTTACGAGTTCGAGAACGGTTCGATCACCAAAAGCGTGGCTTTTCACAGTAAGTATGTGCGCACGTTGCGTATCTGCATGCATCCTGCGTCCCCAGCACAATCCCTCTCTGTTTCCTACTCACCGATCACGGGTGTCTCGCTGCACAGCTGTCACAAATCTCTAGCGGCATTTCCTCTTTTGAAAATGGCTGCCACTTCATTATTCAATTAGTTATTCCATGCTTTCCCCGCCCACCGGCACCCATGATTGGTTGCAGTCAGACACACCCCCACGATGAGTGACAGCTTTATTAATCACCAAACAACAATCCAGGTCCGAAGTAATCCACACGACACTGTCAGCTCTGATACATGAAGATGACAGGGAGCCCCGTAAGAACACGAGCGCTCTGTGTCCTTCTCCACGTAGCACCTGAAGTGAGTCATGCTGTACCCAGACTTCACTCTGCAATGCAGATGTCAAGATTACCAAATCTACCTATGTTTCTCATTAGAGCCAGTGGCTCAATGGTTAGAGCTCCCGCCTAAGAAGCATTAGTTCACAAGTTCAAGTTCCAGCCATCCCGGTAAAAATGTAATTTATTTTAAATGATAATTATTATTTGATTTGATAATTTCATTTAATTATGCACTGAAGGGAGGAGCCGGACATCAGCTGTGAGCCGTGGGACACACCTCTAAAATCGGAGCAGTTCACGGAATGAGCTGCATTGCTCTCTCCTCTCTCTCCTCTCTCTCTCTTTCTCTCTTTCTCTCTCTCTCTTTCTCTTTCTCTTCTCTCTCTCTTTCTGTGTCTCTTTTTCTCTCTTTTACTCTCTCTCTCTCTCCCTCTCCCTCTCTCTCTCTCTTTTTCTCTCTCTCCCCTCTCCCTCTCTCTCCCCTCTCTCTTTCTTTCTCTCTCTCTTCTTTCTCTCTCTCTTTCTCTCTATCTCTTTCTCTCTCTCTCTCATCTCTCTCTCCCCCACTCTCCCCCCTCTCTCTTTCCTCTCTATCTCTCTTTTTCCCTCTTTCTCTTTTTCTCTCTTTTTCTCTCTCTTTTTCTCAGTCTCTATTTTTCTATTTTTCCCTCTCTCTCTCTTCTCTCTCTTCTCTCTCTCCCTCTCTCTCTCGCCTCTCTCTTTATCTCTCTCTCCCTCTCTCTCTCTCTCACCTCTCTCTCTCTCTCCTCTATCTCTTTTTCCATCTTTCTCTCTCTTTTTCTCTCTCTCTTTCTCTCTTTTTCCCTCTCTCTTCTTCTCAGTCTCTCTTTTTCCCTCTCTCTCTCTCTTCTCTCTCTTCTCTCTCTCCCTCTCTCTCTCTTTTTCTCTCTTTCTCTCTCTCTCTTTTTCTCTCTCTTTTCTCTCCCTCTCTTTTTCTCTCTTTTTCTCTCTCTCTCTTTTTCTCAGTCCCTCTTTTTCCCTCTCTCTCTCTTCTCTCTCTTCTCTCTCTCTCTTTCTCTCTCTTTCTCTCTTTCTCTCTCTTTCTCTCTTTCTCTCTTCTCTCTCTCTTTTTCTCTCTTTCTCTCTCTTTCCCTCTCTCTTTTTTTCTCTCTCTTTTTCTCTCTTTTTCTCTCTCTCTTTTTCCCTCTCTCTCTATCTCCCTCTCTCTTTTTTCTCTCTCTTTCCCTCTCTTTATTTCTCTCTCTCTTTCTCTTTCTTCTCTTTTTCTCTCTCTCTCTTTTTCTCTCTTTTTCTCTCTCTCTTTTTCTCAGTCTCTCTTTTTCCCTCTTTCTCTCTCTTTTCTCTCTCTTCTCTCTCTCTCTCTTTCTCTCTCTCTCTTTCTCTCTTTCTCTCTCTCTTTTTCTCTCTTTCTCTCTCTCTTTCTCTCTCTTTTTTTCTCTCTCTCTTTCTCTCTCTCTCCTTCACTCTCTCTTTTTCTCTCTCTCTCTCTCTCTTTTTCTCTCTCTCTTTTTCTCTCTCTCTTTTTCTCTCTGTCTTTTTCTCTCTTTTTCTCTCTCTCTTTCTCAGTCTCTCTTTTCTCTTTTTCCCTCTCTCTCTCTCTCTCTCTCCCTCTCTCTCTTTCTCTTTCTCTCTTTCTCTCTCTCTTTCTCTCTTTCTCTTTCTCTCTCTTTTTCTCTCTCTCTCTTTTTTTCTCAGTCTCTCTTTTTCTCTTCCCCCCTCACTCTCTTTCTCCCCCTCACTCTCCTCTCTCTGCTCTCTCCTCTCTCTTCTCTCTCTCTCCTCTCTCCTCTCTCTCTTCCCTCTCCTCTCTCTCTTCTCTCTCTCCCTCTCTCTCTTCTCTTTTCTCTCTCTTTTCTTTCTTTCCTTTCTCTCTCTCTTTTCTCTATCTTCTCTCTCTCAGACCTGGCGATGATCAGCTGATGCGGTCACCTGACGAAATCAGCTGACACTATAAGTCCAGCGGTGAGGCTGGCTTTTTACCGCCCGGCCGGCTAAACTATCAGCTGATGCTGTCAGACACGAGTCTGCACAGAAGTGTGTAATTTGTTTGGGTTCTTTTGCACTGATGCATCAGCTGATTGTATAAAAGCCGTTTATACAATCAGCTGCTGTGTCATGTGATTCAGACCCTTGAACCTGACACATCATCTGATCGCTTTGCCTTCCAGCAAACCGATCAGATGATATTGGATCCGGATTGGACGGCGCGGGACTCTTGACCCAGGATTACTGCGGAGGGGGGTTCTTTATTTCAATAAAGATGGAATCACTAATTGTGTTGTGTTTTATTTCTAATAAAAATATTTTTCTGTGTGTTGTGTTTTTTTTATCTGTACTAGAAATTCATGGTGGCCATGTCTAATATTGACATGAGACCATGAATTTTGGGCTTAGGGCCAGTTGATTATATACAGCTAGCCCTAACCCCATTATTACCCAGTGAGCCACCCGTCACCAGAGCAGCTGGAAAAGTTGGATACAGCGCCAGAAGATGGCGCTTCTATGAAAGCGCCATTTTCTGGGGCGGCTGCGGACTGCAATTCGCAGCAGGGGTACCCAGAAAGCTTGGGCACCCTGAGCTACGGATTCCAATCCCCAGCTGCCTAGTTGTACCTGGCTGGACACAAAAATTGGGCGAAGCCCAAGTCATTTTTTTTTTAATTCATGAAATTCATGAAATAATTAGAAAAAAAAAGGGCTTCCCTATATTTTTGGTTCCCAGCCGGGTACAAATAGGCAGCTGGGGGTTGGGGGCAGCCCGTAGCTGCCTGCTGTACCTGGCTAGCATACAAAAACATGGTGAAGCCCACGTACTTTTTTGGGGGGGCAAAAAACTCCTGTATACAGTCCTGGATGGCGTATGCTGAGCCTTGTAGTTCTGCAGCTGCTGTCTGTCTGTATGGAGGAGAGCAGACAGCAGCTGCAGAACTACAAGGCTCATCATGCTCCATTCACTAGTGTATGCAGGAGAGCAGACATTAGCTGCAGAACTACAAGGCTCAGCATACTCCATCCAGGACTGTATGCAGGAGTTTTTTGTCCACCAAAAAAATGACGTGGGCTACGCCATATTTTTGTATGCTAGCCAGGTACAGCAGGCAGGTACGGCTGCGCCCAACCCCCAGCTGCCTATTTGTACCTGGCTGGGAACTAAAAAAATAGGGAAGCCCTTTTTTTAATTATTTCATGAATTTCATTAAATAATTAAAAAAAAAATCGACATAGGCCTCGCCCCATTTTTGTGTCCAGCCAGGTACAACTAAGCAGCTGGGGATTGGAATCCGTAGCACAGGTTGGCCCGAGCTTTCTGGGCCCCTCTGCTGCAAGTTGCAGTCCGCAGCCGCCCCAGAAAATGGCGCTTTCATAGAAGCGCCATCATCTGGTGCTGTATCCAACTCTTCCAGCTGCCCTGAAGCCGGGTGGCTTGCTGGGTAATAATGAGTTAATACTAGCTTTGTTTTACTAGCTAGTATTAAGCCAGAGATTCTTAATGTCAGGCAAGTTTGACCTGGCCATTAAGAATCTCCAATAAAGAGTTAAAAAAAGACACCACACAGAGAAAAAATACTTCTATAGAAATAAATACACAGACACACTCCATGTTTATTACTCCCTGTCATCCCTCCACGATCCTGGTCTTCTGTCTTCTTTCTCCTTCAACCCATGCAGCTCTGCTACATCAGACAGCACTGCATGGGGGAAGACGCTGCTGCTCCCGTGCAGAGCGCTCACATGCAGGAACGGGGAAGCCGACCATGTGCCAGAACATTTCGCCAGTACACGGAGATGCTGGAACGATCACCGCGTACCGGAGAGATGCACTGACAGGACCTAGCAATGACGTCTAGCCATGTGACCAGTCTGTAGCCAATGAGATAATAGGCACGTGACTGGTCACATGGCTATTTTGGAAGGTCCCATCATCAGTGATGGTTACCGGGAGGACGCAGCGATTATCGGAAGGAAAAGCAGCGGGAGACAGAGTGCGGGACGCGTCTCGGGGACCTGTAAGTGTTATGGCAATGTTTATTAACTGTATGTGTACATGTATAATGTGTTTTTATGTGTTTGTGTTTGCCTCCCATTGTTTTCAATGGGGTTCGAATGGTTCGTCGAACAGTTCGTCGAACGGAGCCTCCGAACCGAACTCGAACGCTAGGGGGGTGGCTCATCTCTAGTCAGTGAGGAGTCGGCTAGAATAAACGTGGAGACAGGAGGTCTCAGTATTCTGCCTGATTTGTTGTCAGAAGGACGCCCTCTATGTGAACTATTTTACATATTTTACTAAATATTTAGGAATCTCAAATAGTCATGGAAGACAAACTCTACCCACATGGAAAGGGTTGTGATTAGTTGGGTAAAATTAAAAGGTATCCTTTAATTATTAATTTAAAAACAACCACACAATAAATAGTGAAGGGGACACAAGAACAATCAGACAAACATAAAAGTGTATAAATAACCACCCTCAGGGTGTACACAGATGAAAAGGAAAATAACACAGGGGAACTGCATTCATATATAACCACAATCCTCTAAAATGAGTTGGTAATATATAAGAAACCAAAATTGCTGGCTCCACTACTGTCTCTGAACGTGACCTCTATAAAGGGGGTGCAATTGTACCGCCCCACGCTCGGCTGCAGCCGAGCCGCTCGGATCCGGACTCGCTGGTAGGTGGCTCGAGCGTCTCCGGACCCGGGGGCCCTGTGGTCACTTTGATCTGAAAGGGGCTGGTGGTTTAGGGGACATAGGTGTACGGCAGGAGCAGTGGTTAAGTTCGTGACGCCACCCACGGGATGTGGTGAAGGTAGACACCACCGCTGCAGTTACGGGGCACCCGGCGGAGATGTTTATGCAGCAAGATGTTAACCCCTCCGTGGGCAGGGATGATGGCCCCGGGACCCAGCCAGCCAGCTGCGTCTGGACCCCCACCCGGTTGGTGGTCTCTGCCTTTTTCCTGCACCATGTTGTGTATCTGTGGACTGCCTGCGCTTCAGCGATGGGAGTCCGCTCCCCGGCTTTGTGGATGTCGGGAGAGCCCTTTTGCCCGCAGATGCTGGCCCATGGGATCTCTCTGCCTGTGCGGTGGCTTTCTTTCCCCCTCGTTGGGCTGTTGTCTTCAGTCGAGACTTTGGGTGGGAAAGGACCTATAGTCCAGACCGCAATCAGTTAATTAACTCGGTCCAGTGGCTTCTGGACTTCGTTTCAGGGTCTGAGTACCCCCCTTTGTGCTCCGGTTTCCGAGTCGGTTCCCCGGGTCGGTACCGGCGGGCCACTACCCTGTCCCGGTCCACCACGGTTCCACGGAGCCGTCTTCCCGGCTCCTGCAGGCTGAAGCCACCGCTTGCCTCCTAGCCAAAGTTGCCCGGGCTCCAACCCCGGCACCTGTCAGACTGTCACGGGCCTGTCACGCAGGCCTGACCTCCTCCACTAAACTCTCAAACTGATCTGCCCTGTGTTTTCCTGCCTCAGGCCCTCTGAACTCCTCGGTGGGCTTGGCCAACCACCTGGCTCCGCCCCCTGGTGTGTCCATCAAGCACTGAGAGAGGTGACTAGGTTTTAATGGTTGGCTGATGACACCTTTTTAGGGGACAGGTGTTGTGCGGTGCGCTATCTGTGACTACCTGGCTAGTCCAGGGCATCACACAATCGCACAGGGGGACCGAATTCAAATATAAATCACAGTAATTACAGTAAACTGGTTAAATAAAGAAAGCGCTAGTTCCACCCCTGTGTATTCTTAGAACCTCTGAATATACAAAGAAGGCGACCTCATATTAAATATTGCAATGCATGCAAATCCAGAAAAGTGTCGCCAAAAATAACAAAAGAAGGCATCTGTATAAATGAATAGGAACAATCTCACCGGAAGTGAAGATGAATCCCAGTGAGGTCCTTCAAGATACGGGATCTGCAGGAGTGAGCTATATCAAGCAGCTACACAGTACCCCTCAGAATTTCCCCAATAAACGTTTTCCCATGTGTAACGCTTTACTTATGGCATTCCCACCAGACATCGTGGCCTTGGTGGTACAACAAGGCAGAGGAGGAGTAAGTGAACAACGCAACGGTTGCATCAGCCACACCTCGGGAGGGAGGGTCAACAATTCATGTGCAGCCCCCCACAGCATCCAGCAACACCATCTTCTACAGTGCGTATTTCCAGGAGTCAGCATTTAGCAAATATGGTAGAAGAGTATATCTCCACACATATCGCAGTGCTAGCCGATGGGTTCTGCACCATTTCATTGCTGGGTGGCAAAATTGAATAGATGGCCTGAGATTGCACAATACGCCTTGGAGGTGCTGGCCTCCTATGTCGCATGTGTACTGTCTGAATGTGTGGAAATACTGGCTACAGAGAGCAAATTTGTTAAACTACTTGCTCTGGGGGTGAAGTCAGGCAGTCTTGGCTGTGTGGGGCGGCAGCTGTTTAAAGAGACTCTGTTGTGGCCTAGAATTGAAATTTACACTCTTTGGTTTAACTGGCAGTCTGTACTGTTCCTCTTCCCCTTCTTTGTTCTTTCAACAATATTTTTAAGAATGCATTTTAAATACTTCAGTTACCCCCTCCCCTGTTATTGTAAACCCCTTAAAATGTAATAAAGTATACAAATGTTGGTCTGTGGAAGATCTCTGAGATCCATCTCTGTGGGGTCACTGTTAACATTTTTAGGTTCTTCATTTACTTGCTATCTGACCATAATTGCTATGGTGACAGAAGCCCTTTAAAGCTGGGGTCACACTAAACGACAGCGACAACGACGTCGCTGTTACGTCCCCATTTTCTGTGACGTAGCAGCGACCTTGTAAGTCGCTGTTATGACCGCTGCTTAGCTGTCAAACACAGCAGCCGAAGCAGCGATCATAACGACACGCGTCGCTGTGCTGCAACATGTGCAGAGAGCAGGGAGCCGCGCACACTGAGCGCTGGCTCCCTGCTCTCCTAGCTACAGTACACATCGGGTTAATTACACGATGTGTACTGCAGCTACATGTGGAGAGAGCAGGGAGCCGCGCACACTGCTTAGCGCTGGCTCCTTGCTCTCCTAGCTATAGTACACATTGGGTTAATTACACGATGTGTACTGCAGCTACATGTGCAGAGAGCAGGAGCCGGCGCTGGCAGCGTGAGAGCGGCGGAGGCTGGTAACGAAGGTAAATATCGGGTAACCACCTTGGTTACCCGATGTTTACCTTGGTTACAGCTTTCCGCAGCTGCCAGATGCCGGCTCCTGCTCCCTGCTCGCTTCATTTCGTCGCTCTCTCGCTGTCACACACAGCGATCTGTGCGTCACAGTGGGAGAGCGACGACCAAAAAATGAAGCTGGACATTCAGCAACGAGCGGCGACCTCACAGCAGGGGCCGGGTCGTTGCTGGATGTCACACACAGCGACAGCGACGGGACGTCGCTGCAACGTCACAGAAAATGGTGACGTAGCAGCGACGTCGTTGTCGTTGTCGCTGTGTGTGACACCACCTTAAGTCATTTCACTATCTATATTTGTTTGCAGGGCAATTAGCATGCTCTTACCACCATTTACTGTAGGTTCCTTTTGCAGCCCCCTAACTCTTACTATGACCATTTTTTATCCCAGACCTTTAGCTCCCCATTGACTCGTATGGGGTTCGTTGTTTGAAGTCAAGTTCAGTTGCCGGACCCAATTTTTTGGGGGGTTCCTGCTGGTTCGGCAAACCCAAATATCCACGGGTTCGCTCATCACTAGTTAAGATCAAACATTGTGACTGAAATTCCTGACACCTCAATGAACAATTATCTTGCAATTTTTAAACTAACCATACAGCTATAGGCAATTGTGGATTGGCAGATTTTCGGCTACATTTCCAACCACACCATCTGATCTCACCCAAAGGGAATCTCCAACATTGCTTTCTCAAACTACCTTGTGCCCTCCATTTGCCTCCCGATCTCTCCTCCAATGAAACTAGCATTTAATTCCTTCTGTATCCAACATGGCTGCTGTAGTGGCATGGGCAGAACAGTGGTAAGTGTATGCAGTGGAACAATCAAACTTAACATTTCAACCTATGCCTTAATGAAGTCCCAGAAATTTCGAGCTCCCCCCTGAAGTCCCGAAAGAGGGTCAAATGACCCTTAGTCCAAACTGACAACTCTGATGGCTCCAATTAGCATCTTTTCATTTGTAAATGTGGCCATTGCCTGAGGAATCTGCAGGGGGCAATTGTGTTGATCCACCTCAACAAAGGTCTTGTAAGAGAGTGTAAACAGGGTTGGTGCCTCAGGATTGGAGGATTGCTGATGTGGTACCGATATTTAAGAAAGGTAAGAGGGTAGATCCAGGCAACTACCGTCCAGTAAGCCTGACATCAGTAGTATGCAAAGTTTTTGAGGGCATTTTAAGGGATGACATGCAAAAATATATTGCAGAAAATAATATGATAACTGACAAACAGCATGGATTCATGAAAGATAAGTCGTGTCTAACCAACCTGTTGGGGTTCTATGACGGGGTAAGTTCAAACCTGGATATTGGTAATGCAGCTGATGTGATTTATTTGGACTTTGCAAAGGCATTTGATACTGTACCACACAATAGCCTTATACTAAAGCTCCAGAAGCAAGGACTAGGGGAAACTATATGCAACTGGGTAAGGAATTGGCTAAAAGATAGGAAACAAAGAGTAGTCATAAATGGTACATTCTCTAAATGGGCTGTAGTCAGCAGTGGGGTGCCGCAGGGATCTGTGCTTGGACCGATTCTTTTTACTCTCTTTATTAATGACCTTGTGGATGGGATTGATAGTACAGTGTCAGTCTTTGCCGATGACACCAAACTATGTAGGATATTAAAAACTGACCTGGATAGTACAATATTACAAAAAGATCTGGATAAGATGTCAGAATGGGCAGATACTTGGCAAATGAGATTTAATGTTGATAAATGTAAAGTAATGCACCTAGGACGGAGTAATCCTATAGCTGCATATACATTAAATGGAAGTAAACTCGGGACTACAGAACAGGAGAAGGACTTGGGTATTCTCATTACAAATAAGCTGAGCAGCAGCACTCAATGTCAAGCAGCAGCTGCTAAAGCAAACAAGATTTTAGGGTGTATAAAAAGAGAGATTAGATCCCGTGATCCCAACGTATTGTTACCCCTCTATAAATCACTTGTAAGGCCACATCTGGAATACGGGATCCAGTTTTGGGCTCCACATTTTAAAAAGGAAATTCAGAAGTTAGAGTCAGTTCAAAGGCGGGCAACTAGACTATTACAAGGAATGGAAGGCCTCCCATATGATGACAGGTTGAAAAAGTTAGATATGTTTAGCTTAGAAAAAAGACGTCTCAGAGGAGATCTCATTTATATGTATAAATACATGTGTGGTCAATATAAAGGACTGGCACATGACTTATTCCTTCCAAAGACAGTACTAAGGACTAGGGGGCACTCACAGCGAGTGGAAGAAAAGCGATTCCGAAACCTAAATAGGAAAGGGTTCTTTACAGTTAGAGCAGTCAGACTGTGGAATGCCCTATCACAAGAGGTAGTAATGGCAGATACTATAACAGCTTTTAAAAAAGGGCTGGATGATTTCCTCAGTACACAAAACATTGTTGGTTATAAATGACTTAGTGACTAAATGTAGAACTGGTGGAGGAAGGTTGAACTAGATGGACCTAGGTCTTTTTTCAACCTAAGTAACTATGTAACTATGTAACTATGTAACAAAAGAATGTCATTCGACCCGTCTCTGGGTTCCAAAGGTAGAAATATTAAATGACCCCTCTCTGGGACTTCTAGTGTTAAAGAGAACCTGTCAGCACAATTTATTAATGTAGAGTAAACACATGGGTGTAATGGTGCCATAAGCTCTTGTTCAAACGTCCATGTTTGGACACGTGCAATTGAAACCAGAACTTTACATACACTATCTAAAATGACACATCTGTATGTTTTTCTCACTATCTGACATGAAATCAGAATAAAATGTTCCTCTTTAAGGTCAATTAGGAACCAAAATTATTTATCTATTTATCTATTTATTTGCCAGAATAATGAGAGAGAGAATGTTTTAAGGAATTTTTATTACTTTCTGCAAGTCAAAAGTTTACATACATTTCATTAGTATTGACTTGGGTCAAATGTTTGCATATCCTTCCACAAGCTTCTCACAATAGTTGATAGGAATTTGGGCCCATTCCTCCTGATAGAACTGGTGTAACTGAGCCATGTTTGTAGGTCGCCCTGATGGCATTGGCCTTTTTAGCTTTGCCCATAAATTTTCAATAGGATTGAGATCAGAGCTTTATGACTTTGTTATCCTTAAGCCGCTTTGTAAAATGCAAAATCGCTCATCGGTGTCACACGCTGCGACATCGCTAATGCGGAGTCGTTGGGGTCACGGAATTTGTGACGCACATCCGGCCGCATTAGCGATGTTGCTGCGTGTGACACCGATGAGCGATTTTGCATCGTTGCAAAAACGTGCAAAATCGCTCATCGGTGACATGGGGGTCCATTCTCGATTATCGTTACTGCAGCAGTAACGAAGTAGTTCGTCGCTCCTGCGGCAGCACACATCGCTATGTGTGACGCCGCAGGAACGAGGAACCTCTCCTTACCTGCCTCCCGGCCGCTATGAGGAAGGTAGGAGGTGGGCGGGATGTTCCGGCCACTCATCTCCGCCCCTCCGCTTCTATTGGGCGGCCGCTCAGTGACGTCGCTGTGACGCCGCACAGACCACCCCCTTAGAAAGGAGGCAGTTCGCCGGTCACAGTGACGTCGCCGGGCAGGTAAGTATGTGTGACGGCTATGCGCGATGTTGTGCGGCACGGGCAGCGATTTGCCCGTGTCGCACAACAGATGGGGGCGGGTAACCACGCTAGCGATATCGGGACCGATATCGCAGTGTGTAAAGTAGCCTTAAGAATGGCTCTACAGTAATAGTTGCACAATGTGCCATCATTCATAGCATTTTATCACTACCTTGCAATATATAGGATGAAAATACATATATAGCCTCAAAATAATGCATGAAATAAACCTTTCAATGTAAAGGAAGTATAATAAATACTTTCCTCTTTAATCAATTGAGAGGTAGAAAGCAGGTATAGTTCGTCAATCTAATGACACAATAGAACATACATAATCCTAAGAGGACATTATCAATTGTATCATAATTTGAAGAATCATATATAGGGAAGGGGATCCGCAGCTATATAAATTTATTTACCAGACCACAATGTGTCATATAGACATAGACCATCACAGATCCCATTAATCACTATATAGAAGGCCATTCAAGCTTATCTACCGTTCAAAAGATGCATGTAGCCAGCCCAACCACTAGGTGTCAGCAGAGGGTGGTAACTCGTTTTGGGCTCATATTCTTGTATTATATACATAATTGGCCGGTCTGGATCATCTCCATCTCAGCTACAGTTAACTATTGGATACAGTCCCTATGGAAGATTGGAATATACTGAGGGATATATATATTAATATTTATATGGATTATTTTAACATTGGTTTCCAATATGATGTATCTATGTGTAATATCTACTATTATTGTTGCTGTTTGAATATCTATAATATGACGGGTGATGGGATTTCCATTTCTGCCAATTTGTTTTACTAGCTGTAATTGTTGAATGATTATATGTATCTACATGTCTATGCAAAAATATCGCAGTATTATATTATATGTGATTTGTATAAGAGTTGCACGTATAGTGCAGCCTATATTCACCATCAGTACGCGGACACTCAGTACGCATGCGGGCTGTGGCTTCCCTGGCTCCCTCCGGCTGCCGTATCTTTATGGACGGACGTCATCCTGGTCATGTAACATTATCCGGTGCCGCCCCGACGTGACGCGGCGGCCGGCGGGCGTCAGCGGTTGCTGTGGCAGTGCATGCGTCACGATGGGTGTTGCCTGCTTCCTGATTTGTGCACGGTAGTATAAAATACTGCAGTTACCATCAGAGCATTGCCCCTGGACGAAGGCGTTGCCGAAACGCGCGTAGGGCGTGTTCGTGGACTTGGTTGGCTTTACTTATTGCAGGTAAATTACCTTTTAATATCTCCCTGTAAATCCTTATGGGAACCTAGGACGGGTGGTTATGCCGACCTCTGCTGACACCTTGTGGTTGGGCTGGCTACATGCATCTTTTGAATGGTAGATAAGCTTGAATGGCCTTCTATATAGTGATTAATGGGATCTGTGATGGTCTATGTCTATATGACACATTGTGGTCTGGTAAATAAATTTATATAGCTGCGGATCCCCTTCCCTATATATGATTATTCAAATCATGATACAATTGATAATGTCCTCTTAGGAATATGTATGTTCTATTGTGTCATTAGATTGACGAACTATACCTGCTTTCTACCTCTCAATTTATTAAAGAGGAAAGTATTTATTATACTTCCTTTACATTGAAAGGTTTATTTCATGCATTATTTTGAGGCTATATATGTATTTTCATCCTATATATTGCAAGGTAGTGATAAAATGCTATGAATGATGGCACATTATGCAACTATTACTGTAGAGCCATTCTTAAGGCTACTTTACACACTTCGATATCGGTCCCGATATCGCTAGTGTGGGTACCCGCCCCCATCTGTTGCGCAACACGGGCATATCGCTGCCCGTGCCGCACAACATCGCCCAGAGCCGTCACACATACTTACCTGTCCGGCGACGTCGCTGTGGCCGGCGAACCGCCTCCTTTCTAAGGGGGGCGGTCCGTGCGGCGTCACAGCGACGTCACTGAAACATCACTGAACCGCCGCCCAATAGCAGCGGAGGGGCGGAGATGAGCGGGACGTAACATCCCGCCCACCTCCTTCCTTCTGCATAGCAGCCGGGAGGCAGGTAAGGGGAGCTTCCTCGTTCCTGCGGTGTCACACGCAGCGATGTGTGCTGCTGCAGGAACGAGGAACAACTTTGTTACTGCTGCGGTAACGATTTTTAAGAATGGACCCCCATGTCGCCGATTAGCGATTTTGCACGTTTTTGCAACGATGCAAAATCGCTTATCGGTGTCACACGCAACGGCATTGCTAATGCGGCCGGATGTGCGTCACCAATTCCGTGACCCCAACGACTCCGCATTAGCGATGTCGCAGCGTGTAAAGCCCCCTTTAGTCCACATGTTATTGATTTTAAATTAAACTACACATTGTGGTGTTTATCCTCCTGACCTTATCAATAAAAAATATTGTTTGCATCTGATAGGACTTTGATCGTCTTTTCCTCTTTTTTCTTGACCTAAAATGTGAAAGGTTTATTCTGATATCATGTCAAATAGTGAGAAAAACATGCAGATGTGTCTTTTTTAAACAGTGTATGTAAACTTCTGGTTTCAACTATACGTGAAAAAAGTAGTACAGTGTCATCAGTGTTTTTAATCAGTTTGTCATCATTGTTTGTTTTTACCTTCAGTGTGTCATGAGTATTTTTGATGGATGGATCAATAAATAACAAAATTCCTAAATTAAATTTGTTTCCTGACCTTACTCTTATACTTTCTTGTCACTGTCTGCATCTTCTTTCCCGCTGCTCCAGTCGGTCTTCTGCAGGTTGTGGCCTGCCAGCTGCTCCACTGTTTCTTGGAGCGTGCCAGATATCACTCACTCTGGCCTCATTCTGGCTCCCATAAACTTACACTAAGAGCCTGTGATTCAACTTCTGACTTCCGGACAGTCAGAAGTTGTGGTCACAAGATGGTGCCGCGGGAACAGAGCGGCATCAGTAAAAAAAATGAAGATACTGTAAGGTGAGTGTATTATATGGGGCAGGGACATTAGATTAAAATCATCACTCCAGTGCTGAAAAAAAACAACAAAACGCTGCAATTGTGCTATACGAGGGGCTGTTGATGTCTTTGGCTTTGTAATTTTTTTGTTTCTATGGTAACGAATGTTACATCACATGAAAGCCTTGTGTGTCTAATATATGTTTTCAAAATGTTGTGTTTGTTGCTTATGGCAACAGTGTTCTATGCACACAGGAAAACAAAATGGCAGAGTCTAATGCGATATTCACAGCAACTGAGAGCAGAGGAGTGATAAAAGTCTTGTTTCTGCAAGGAAAGTCTGCAAAGGATATTCATGGTGATATGTCGCAGACATTGGGGGATCAATGCCCTTCATATTCCACAGTTAACAACTGGGTTGCCAAATTTAAAACAGGCCACTTCAGCACCAATGATAAGGAACGTCCTGGACGACTGAGAGTGGTTGTTGTTCCGGAGATCGTTGATGCTGTGCACAACCTCATACTGGAGAATCGATGAATTTCAGCTAAATCAATAGTAGACATCATGGGGATTTCCCGTGAATGTCTTTGTGTCATTATCCATGAATATTTGGACATGAGTAAGTTATCTGCAAAGTGGGTCCCCCAATGTTTGACAATAGATCAGTGAAGCAGGCGAGTGAAAACTTCCTGGTCCATTTGTCAGCGTTTCCAGACTGATAAGAACTTCCTGGATCGACTGGTCACTATGGATGAGACCTGGATTTATTTGTATGACCCTGAAAACAAAGAGCAGTCAAAAGAGTGGAGGCACAGTGGTTCTCCTCGCCCAAAGAAGTTTAGGCTGCAAAAATCAGCCACTAAGGTGATGGCGTCTGTGTTCTGGGATAAGGAGGGGGTGCTGCTAGTGGACTACTTTCAAAAGGGTTCCACCATCAATGCAAGATATTACTTTGAAATTTTGGATCAATTGAAGGCAGCTCTGAAGGCCAAAAGGCCCGGCAAGCTGTCCAAAGGAATCTTGTTCCTGCAAGACAACGCCTCCGCTCACACTGCACAAGTGACCACGGCAAAAACTGGCAGAGCTGGGCTTCCAGCTAGTTGACCACCTATCTTATTCACCAGATCTAGTTCTCTCTGACTACCATCTGTTTCCAAACTTGAAGAAACACCTCAAGGGTACCAAATTTTACACCATTTCTGATGCCATGGCTGATACGGATGCATGGTTTGAGGCACAACCAAAATGCTTCTTTTTGCTAGGCTTACAGAACCTGGAATACTGATGTAAGAATGTAAGAAGTGTGTTGACATCAGAGTATGTGAAATAAATGTAAAGTTTCATCATCCTATCTCGTTTCTTTCTGGGTAAAGCCAAAGACTTATCAGCAGCCCCTCGTAAATACGTACAGAACATGGATGCCATCTGTGTACTGTGTATATTTTTCATGGACCCATAGACTTATATTGGCTCTTGTCATCCGTGCTGCCAGAAAAAAACAGACATGTCTCCCTGTGTTTTGCATGAACACACAGTCTGTGAAAAAAACATGGACATGTGAACAGCCCCATAGAATGGGTACTTGATGTATCTGTCAAAAAAAGCAGATGCAACACAGAATTCTGAATGACACCTATTACTGATCATATTGATGCCTCTGGTGAAAAAATGTGCTTTCTTGTTTTTCGTTTAATCATGATTTGAAGATTTTTGCTACATACATTTCGATGCACAGAAGCCATGCTGTACACTGGGTCTTCTCCTCCCTGTCTGTGATTCCCCAGCCCCTCTGTCTTGGAATCTCAGCGCTGATCTGCCATTCAAAGACTGGAGGTTGGTGGAGGGGTCGGTGAAGAAGAAGACCCAGTGTACAGTCCAGTCCCTGTGCACCGAAATCTAATTATGAGAAATCTTCAAATGGTGATTACAAAGCAGATTTCCTCACTAAAAGTATCAATCTAATCAAGATTAAAGTGATATTACATTAATCAGCCATTACAGCCATGTCTTTATTTTATATTACAAAATTGTGCTGATATGTTCTCTTTAAATGCAGGAGGACAGGTGCGCTGGACTCAGTTGGGGTGGCAATTTATAGTCACTTTTCAGTGCCAAGGATGTTTTTATGCCATTTTGTTACATTGCAGTTATAGTAATTACATTTTTATTAATGTAATGCTTGAATTGTCCACTAGATGTCAGAAGATTCAAGAAAAAAAGTAGTATAGCATCATTATTGGAAGATCTGAGTTGTAGTAGATGACTAAATCAGAATTCTAGCTGCTGCATGAAAATTTATATCTTATGTATATTATATTTCATTCCTCTTGGATTTTTAGTTGTCTATTTTTTTTCAGCAATGGATGGTTGTCTGTTTTTAAACTTTGCATCTGGGGAGCACTACTATGAGCAGTGACCAGTTAGTTTTGCTATATGTGTGGCTAAACTGCAAACATGCCTCCTGACTTATCATAATATGAGGCTGTTTTATTTCTGCCTCATGCTTTACACTGCAGCATTGTTCAAACAGGCCTCAAGCACAGTGCTCATACAATGTACAGCAGTTTATGGAGTGTCACCGCTCTATCCAGCCACTTCGCCTGTGACGAGATTGATGCTATACCCTACTGAGCTCCATGTATTAGCGCTAAGCTTAGTGACTGCCTAGTGCGGTCACATGTGCTGTTGACGTGACATCACCGTTCCAGCCAAAACACTGCAGTAATTGCAGGCAGCCGGCACAAGACCCAGGAAGGGTGAGTACCTGCTTGGGGGTTTTTTTTTAGATATTTTATACCTTTTCATACCCACTTTTCTAAACGGGAATAACCCCTTTAATGATTAAACATGACAAGCAACACATAATTGCCACATATATACTGGAATAAATAAGCTTTAAAGGGAACCTGACATCTGAATCATGTTGTCCGAACAGCTTGTTGTTACATTGATTTGGTCATGGAACCGAATGTGTGGCCATTTCTTAAGTATTTTAGGAGCCATTTTCTAACATGACAATGCCAGTTTAATGTAATGCTGTATGGGGAGTGCACCCACTAGGCTATAGCACATAGAAAACCTAGAGGGGCTTGCCATGGTATTGCACCAGGTTTTCACATGAGGCTCTAAAGATGAGGGTGTTGCGGTGCAGGTGGAAACCAGGTGCCACTCAGGAAACTGGTGCTATGACAGCTGGCCCCAGGGGTATAGCCCTGGACAGTCACTGATATGGTGGGTGTAGCCGGCTCGGCTGATGGGGAACGATGAAGTAGTGTCCGGTACAGAAGGCTTGACCAATAAGGTATAATGCAGCAGCAGCCAGTATAGCAAATTTGGCTGATTGGGTATGATGCAGCAGTGGCGGATATAGCACTATTCCAGAATGCTTTATATAAGAGCACAGGCCGCTTTGTATAACGTAAAACACATCTTTATTATACTCACCTGCAGGGCAGTCGGGTCCGATCGAGGCATCGAGCAGTCTCGGTTCGACACCTCCTCTCTTCTTTCCATCGCTGTCCTCCTTCCCAACTCTGTGTGGATGACGTGTCCTACTTCATCCACACAGTGTCCTCCTGAGCACGCGCACTTCTCTCTTCTCTGCTGGGGGTAGATCAAAGTATTTTAGTGCGCATGTACGGGCGGTCTCTGACCTTTCCCCACACATGTGCATTATAGTACTCTGCTCTGCCTTCTACAGGGCAGAGAAAAATGCGCGTGCACAGGAGTGCAACTGAGGACTCTGGATGCGTCATCCACACAGGGCTGGGAATTAATACGGTGAAGGAAGAAAAAGAGGAGGTGTCAGACCGAGGACGCCCATAGGACCTGACTTCCCCGCAGATAAGTATAATAAAAACTGTTTTTTATGGTATACAGAGCATCCTGTGCACTTATATACAGCATTCTAGAATACTGTATATAAGGACTTACTGGTGGTAGCCGCAGCTCATAGGGGTCAAATCTGGAGACAGGTTTCCATTTAATGGAGGCGATCAAGTAGATGGTTCACCAGGAGGTCCATTCTTCCTTAGCATTTTTTTCCAACCTTTGTCTCTGGCCCCATCGGAGTCCAAGAAAAGCAAGCATAGTTTAGTGAAAGAGTCCAATTCAAACTCTCAGGTGGGTCATATGTCTATCTTGGAGGAGCTGCTGGAGGAAGACTTAATTTTGACTCCAGACTTGACCCACGACAACAAAAAGTATTATTTCTTATCCAAAGATATAGAAGAGTTCCTTACAGTAGTAAGAAACACGATGGAACTGGAAGAGGTGAAGACCACTTGGGCAGTCCAAGATGAGATGTTTGGGGGACTTAAATCAAGGAAGAGGATGAAAATATTCATAGACTAATCTTGGATGAATAGAAATCACTAGAGAGACAGTTAGGATTTCCTGATGAACTGAAGGACAGATTTCCATTGGAAGAAGTATCCAAATGTTGGTCTGAGGTTCCAAAAATAGACATCCAGATGACTAGAGAAACTAAAAATTCAACTTTACTATTGAAAGATTTAGGGACCCAATGGATTGAAAGATGGACAGTCTGTTGAAAAAATCTCGGCAGCCTTACTTCCAGTGGCTGAATCAACTTAAAGATCATCTTAATATGGGCACTCCTAAAAAAAGATCTGTAAGCTTCCCATGCTCTTTTTCAGAAGGCCACAGGATTTTTAGAAGATGGCTTTGCAGAGTCAGAGTAGCTTCAAGATCATACGTTTTGTCAAGAGTGGCGCTTCTGCTAAAATTGTAAAATGGAGATGTAGTATCAAAGATCAATATCTGCTCTATTCTCTTCCGAAGTATATACATTTGCTCCAGTGTTTGACGAGTTGTTGGAGAAGCAGCAGACAAGAAAAAAAAACTGTGCCTGAACCAAAGATTCTCAAAAGAATACATTTTCATCCTCCACAGAGCAAAGCCCCTTAGTACAGGAGTAAAGGGAAATACGCGCTGCGCTGCCTCTCATCATTGTCCCTCTGTCTGTGCTCTCTGATAGTTCAGTACAGCGGTGACATTACTACTGTGCTGATATGGGCAGAGCACAGACACCGGGCGAACGAGGAGCAGTGGCGGGGACCGAGGAAAAGTGAGCATGTATTTATTCCCTACACGGTGGGGGCATATAATGGGCTGCAGAGCCCTGTGTGTGTGTGTGTGTGTGGGGGGGGTGCAGAGCCCTGTGTGGGGGGTGCAGAGTGCCGTGTGGGGGGTTGCAGAGTGCCATAAGGGGGATGAAAAGAGTTGTGTGGGGGGTGCAGAGCCCTATTTGGGGGGTGCAGACCCCTATGTGGGGCTGTTACTTCTAGTTCTGTAGTGATGAGAGGTCAGTGCTGGGCAGAATACTGACAACCAATGAGTGTGCAGAGGGCGAGGCTGGACAGTGAGGCCGGGTGGTGCCAGCTCTGACTGTGATGTTTGGTATAGAAAGATTTTATATTTGGTTGAGCTGCAGGTAAAATGTCTGCAGAGAATAAATTTATAATTCAAGAGGAACAAAAGTTAGAAAACAAAAAAAAAAGTAGGGATGTTTTATATGACAATACAGCACAGATAAGCTTAAAAAAAATGTTTGAGTTTATGTCGGACAACTCCTTTAAGTGAATATTTTGACCCTACTGATGTTTTCCAAAAATTAATAGGCAATATGCTCCAGAGTGAAAATTGCAAATATGTCATATTAGTGTCCAATACATTATGCACATGTGCTTCTGAAGACATATGTTACGTGGGCTATTCCACAAAACAACAGTTCTAACCATGTGGACGCTAACTGAGGCTTGGACACACTGTGTTACTCAGAAGTTACGGTGGTGGGTATTTGGCTCTGGGAGCTTCAATATTACAGAATTGGTTTTTGGGAGCCATGTTGCTATTCCAAAGCCATTGTGCTATCAGTAAAGTGGAAAAACTCAATTTTTCTGTTGACATATGATGGACTTGAACAAGGGCTTGGTTTTCACAGGATGAGGTTACCATTAGTATTATCTTGGAGCTTAAAATATTTTTATTTTAGGTTTTTACACCATTCACTGTCTGGTTGAAGTGATGAGACAGAATTAATCTTTGGGTCAGTACAATACAGTATAACTAAATTTACAGATATTTCATTTTTAATGGTATTTTGTGCACTATTTTTTTATTCTTTAATTTGTTTGTTTTATTTCACATTTTACTTAACTTTTTTAACATTACTAACTAAGCTGGTTAGTGTACTGTTAAAAAACACACAGACAGGAAAAAATAGTTTATTTGAATAAAGACTCCTCCACATTCTCAAATTCACCAATTTAATAATTAAGAAATCCTCAAAGTTCCCACGTAGTCTAATGGTGGAATGTCCCACGATGATGATCAAATCCTATGGAGCCTCGTTCTAAGTGTGAAGCTCCATAGGTCAATCGTGGTCAGCGGCAGACAAAGAATTTCTCAAGAGCATTGTATAGCTATTTACAACACCAAAGTTCAGGTCCCCATTGACTTATATGGGTTCCGGAGTCAAGTTCAGGTCAAGTCCAGGTACCGAACCGAACTTTTAACTAAAGTCCGGCCGAACCCAAACATCCATGGGTCCACTCATCCCTAATGCCAATAAAGCATAAAAGTAAAAGTTAAAGGCAATGTCTGATGTTATGTAAAAGAATTTGTGGAATTCTGACCATTGCAGTTAAACCTCATTTCACTAAATGGCTTAAACTGCAAAACCAGACATAGCCCATGGACATGAGTGTTTCTTTTCTGACAGAGAAAAAAAATTCTAAGGCAAAAAAATGTCAAAATCAGTTTAATAAACTTGTTTTTGACATGAATCGACTTAGTAGCCAGGTGTGTTATGTAGAGAGGCTTTGTATGAATTCATTGCACTAAAATTGTTTTCTTACCCACAGCTGCCAGGATTAGTGAACACTTTCCCCTCTTTCAGAATGTTAATGGCATCATCATTTGTTCCAAGAGACTGAAATCTGCCCATTTAGATCTCAAAATAAAGCTGATCTACAATTTATATTACAATAACAAGAAATGTTTTTTCACAAGAATCTCTGTGTATTTTGACAAACTTGAACACAAGGATGGTGTGAAGTCCCATGGCAGCCTGGTATTTACAGGAATTGAATTTTCTGTTTAAAGAGGGCCTTTTACCAAATTTATCAATCTCAGATGACAAATGTTGAACTGGATACACAATGTAATAGGGTCATGGTTTGGCACAGGGAATAACAGGGGACTGGGGCTCTTACACGGGCTCTCAGTCTAGGGGGGCCCTAGCTGTCCCTGATTGCAGAGATACACCTGATAGTGGTGATGCCTGGGCCACCTTCCTACCCCTGCTCCTGACCAATCCTGATTTAGTACTTCCTCCATCCATAAACCAGGTGATGGGGGGTTTAGACAGGCATGTGTACACACCAACAGTTATAGATAAACAGGAAGAACCAAAACTCTGTCACAGAGCATGTTCACATAGAGTGATCAGACAAGTTATAAGGAGGAAATCTAAAGAAAAGTGGACATACCAGGCGACAGGAGGAATTCCACAGCTCACCAAGCAACACGCAGTAAATCACCAGACTGGAAAACAACAGCACACAGATTGATGTAGCAGAAAGCTACAGTTGCCAAAGGAAGACAAATTGCTCCATCTGAAAAATGCATGGAGTACCTGTTTAAGTTTCCTGCAACATCACAAGCATGCTTGCAGAAATTAACTCCTGCTAGACTGATCACTAATGAGCACACAGCTGGTCTACGCCCGAGCCCGCCTGTGCAACTCAGAAGCACCAGTGGAAGTACAGTGAGGAGTGTCAGAGTCTGTGGTCTGATGCCGCCATGACACTTGGCGAGTCTGGGCAAATACGCCATGTGATAAATAGTAACTGCAGAGTAGAATAAAAAAAATGTTTTACTTATTGTTACCTCCCTTTGCGGAAATATTAGCAAAGTGTTTGGCACCTAATGAGTGGACATTTGTTAAGTGAGTGAGTGGTTGTTATCAGATAGTTTTCATGGAAGCATTTACTTCTTCTCCGTTTATGAGTTGCCCAATCATATGCAAGCAGCCATCCAGCAAAACAAAGTAAACACTCCATCATAGTTTAGGTTTCCCAGTGTGTGAGATGTGAGGATACAGCTTTGATCTCGTGGTGTAGACTCCTGTATGATTAGAAAGTGCTGAGAGATTAAAGCACAAATGACTCACACCTTTCAGATAAGGCTCTTTTTCGGGAGAAAGGGCAGCACAGCTGAGTTTAGCTGTGCCACATTACAAACACTTCTTTCAGCTCTTCTCATAGCACGGTCATGTCTGTTGTACTACCCTTCCCCCCACACTGCTGTCTGAAGAGGAGTCACACATGTCTGTTGTGCTCAAAACGATATCAGACATAAGTGTGGTTATTGACAGAGCTCCAGACAGGCAATGTGATGGGAGGGAGAGTACAGCAAAATGCTGAGAAAGGAGGATAGCTCCTAAATCTGAGAGGTGTAACTCATCTATGCTATAATCTTCTAGCACTTTCTAATCATGCAAATGGTTATACCATAAGATTAGGGCTGTATCATTACATTTAACACTAAGAAACGTAAGATATTGTGAGAGCATGTTCTTTTTCTGCTTTGTTGCTGCCTGCTTTTGATTGGTCAGCATCATACAGGGAAAAGCACTGCACGCTTGTCCTGTGTGCAGTCAAAGATGTGGGAAATCTGGAGGTCATGCGTTCTCCTTCCTCTTTCTTCTAAGGTACATTTGTTACAACTGCCACAGCTTTTGTTACTAGTTAGTTCATCTTCATACAGGAAGCAGCTCTGTTGGGAGAATACAGAGGAGTAGATGTAGTTTGTAAAGAGAGGTTCAGGAAGTAGGCTTTGCTGTACTCTTCATTAGTGATGAGCAGACCCAGATTGTAAAAGTCCGAATCCACACGAGTTGAAAAGTACCTGAACATCGGGCCCGGGGATTGTAGTTCTCCGGGTACTGATCTCGGTCTGGCAATTTGGGTAATAAAAAAAATAAAAGAAAAATAAAGAAAATAAGAATAAAGCAGAGATACTTAACTTACTGAGTCTCCAACCTGACTGTAACTGCTTCCGGGGCCGCTCATTAGCTTCATACATATTCACTGTTTCCCCTGCCCCCCGGCAGTTCTGGCGTTTGTGATTGGTTGCAGTCAGACGCGCCTAGCCTATGTGACTGCCTGTCTTTGGATCTAGAGAATGCCAAGAGTGTGCAAAGCAGTAATCAAAGCAAAAGGTGGCTACTTTGAAGAACCTAGAATATAAGACATATTTTCAGTTGTTTCACAATTTTTTGTTAAGTATTTCATTCCACATGTGTTAATTCATAGTTTTGATGCCTTCAATGTGAATCTACAATTTACCGAGTCATGAAAATAAAGAAAACTCTTTGAATGAGAAGGTGTGCCCCCGTCGTGTATGCCATATCGTGTGATCGCTGCCGCAGCGAACATTGTCGCTATGGCAGCATCACACGCACTTATCTGGTCGGTGGCATCGCTGTGACTGCCGAACAATCCCTCCCTCAAGGGGGAGGTGTGTTCGGCGTCACCGCGACGTCACCGCGACGTCACTAAGCGGCCGGCCAATCAAAGCGGAGGGGCGGAGATGAGCGGGACGGGACGCATTCCTCATTGCGGGCGGGACGCAGGTAAGGTGAGGTTCCTCGCTCCTGCGGTGTCACACACAGCGATATGTGCTGCCGCAGAAGCGACGAACAACATCTATAAACAACCATTAACAATTTTTGGTTTTAGGACGACCTCTCCATAGTGAATGATTTTCACCACTTTGGAGGACGTTTAAGGTCGCTGGTAAGTGTTACACGCTGCGATACTGTTATTGACGCCGGATGTGCGTCACCAACGACGTGACCCAGACGATAAAACATTAACGATATCATAGCGTGTAAAGCCCCCTTAACAAGCAGCTCTGCAGAGATTAGGGGGTTCTTTGCACGTTGCGACATCGCTACTGCGATCTCGTCGGGGTCAAATCGAAAGTGACGCACATCCGGCGCCGGTAACGACGTCGCAACGTGTAAAGCCTAGATGCACGGATAAACGATCGCAAAAGCGTTGAAAATCGGTGATATGTGTAGTGTCGGTCATTTCCATAATTTAGCTGCAGCGATGTGTGCTGCCGCAGGAACGAGGAACTACATCGTACCTGTAGTTCCTCGTTCCTGCGGCAGCACATATCGCTGTGTATGAAGCCGCAGGAATGAGGAACATCTCCTTACCTGCGTCCCGCCTGCAATGAGGAAGGAAGGAGGTGAGCGGGATGTTTATGTCCCGCTCATCTCCGCCCCTCCGCTTCTATTGGCCGCCTGCCATGTGACGTCGCTGTGACGCCGCACGACCCGCCCCCTTAGGAAGGAGGAGGGTCGCCGGCCAGAGTGACGTCGCAGGGCAGGTAAGTGCGTGTGAAGCTGCCGTAGCGATAATGTTCGCTACGGCAGCTATCATAAGATATGACATCTGCGACGGGGGCGGGGACTATCGCGCTCGGCATCGCTACAATCGCCTTGCGATGTCGCAACGTGCAAAGTACCCCTAAGACTTGCTAGCCTGCCTAAGTCTGTGGATTGACACCTGCATCTCCCTTCGCTGATCATACATCAGAGAAGTTAACAGGCAGAGTGCCAGAATATGTAGTTTCACAGATCCTGATGGCGCCATGACAGTTGGCGATGCCTGCAAAAATCTCCTTGTGACAATTGCATTCCAGAAATCTCCAGATTTCTCCAATTCCAGATTCCTTTTAATTTTATATTGCAGTGGATTATGGATGTTAGCTTAATGTTGACATGCATCTCTGTTAGGTCTTGGTATAGCTTAATATATGTAATAAGATATTAAAGAGGTTGTCCACTACTTTAACGTTGATGGCCTAGCCTTAAAACATCAAAATCTGATTGGTGATTGGTTCGATACTCTGCTCCTCCACTGATCAGCTGATCCTGGTGCCAGTGGCGGCCGGAACTGCTCAGTTACACAGCTGCACATCATAGCTCTGTCTCTGTGTGGTCACCACTGGATACTGCACATGTAGTAGATGTGCAGTACCTAGCTGCGGCCACTATTAAGTTGATGGAGCTGCACAATGCACCTCTGTTACTGAGCAGTTCCAGCTGCCGCTGACACTAGAAACAGCTGATCGCTGTCACACCCACAACGATTAGACATTCATGACCTATTCTAAGGATTGGCCATAAATGTTAAAGTAGTGGACAACCTCTTTAAACCAATGTGCAATAGCAACACATCAGTACTCTACAATCGCATTGAGAAAGTTAGGTTATGGATTGATAGTTAAGGGTACTTTACACGCTGCGACATTGTTAGCGATTGCTAGCGATGTCGAGCGTGATAGCACCCGCCCCCGTCGTTCCAGCGATATGTGGTGATCGCTGCCGTAGCGAACATTATCGCTACGGCAGCGTCACATGCACATACCTTATCAGCGACGTCGCTGTGAACGCCGAACAATCCCTCCCTCAAGGGGGAGGTGCGTTCGGCGTCATAGTGACGTCACTGCGGCGTCACTAAGCGGCTGGCCAATAGAAGCGGAGGGGCGTAGATGAGCAAGTCGTAACATCCCGCCCACCTCCTTCCTTCCGTATTGCCGGTGGAGGCAGGTAAGGAGATGTTTGTCGCTCCTGCGGTGTCACACATAGCGATGTGTGATGCCGCAGGAACGAGGAACAACATCGCTACGTACGAGACAACGATTTTTGGTGTTTGGACGACCTCTCCAAAACCAACGATTTTTGTCTCTTTTGCGATTGTTTAAGGTCGTTACACGCTGCGATGCTGCTAACAACGCCAGATGTGCGTCACAAACACCGTGACCCCGACGATAAAACGTTAGCGATGTCGCAGCGTGTAAAGTACCCCTTAGTCTTTTATCTCTTTAACCAATTAATTGCTGATGTAACATGGTTGGGATTGTCCCTTTCTCTAATACTAGGTGTTCACGCAGGTGGTGGCTATATAAGATAACTAGGACTTGCAATTGGTTCATCCATCTGAGCTCCTGAGCCGCTACTATAGTATATATTCACAGGAAATGTCGGAAAAACATAACTGCAATGATGTAAATGTGCATCATGGGAGGGACAAGAGGTGGTCCAAAAAGAAGAAAGGATTTTCCTTGTTTTTTTCCCAGAACTGGCACTTTTTCTTAACCATGGATGGTGTATGGTATGGTAACTCAGCCCTACTCAAGTAAAGGCTGCTTTACACGCTGCGATCTCGCTAGCGAGTTCGCTAGCTTGCGCACCTGCCCCCATCGTTTGTGCGTCACGGGCAAATCGCTGCCTGTGGCGCACAAAATCGTGCGGACCCGTCACACGCACTTACCTGCCTAGCGACGTCGCTGTGACCGGCGAACCACCTCCTTTCTAAGGGGTCGGTTTGTTCGGCGTCACAGCAACGTCACTAAGCAGCCACCCAATCGAAGCGGAGGGGCGGAGATGAGCGGGACAAACATACCGCCCACCTCCTCCCTTCCTCATTGCCGGTGCCTGCAGCTAAGCTGAGATTCCTCATTCCTGCGGTGTCACACATAGCGCTGTGTGCTGCCGCAGGGACGACGAACAACATTATAGCTGCAGCAGCAACGATAATTGGGAATAGGAGTACATGTCAACAATTAGCGATTTTACACGTGTTTGCATCGATTTTCGATCGCACGGAGGTGTCACATGCAATGACATCGCTAACGCGGTTGGATGTGCGTCACGGATTCCGTGACCCCAATGACATCGCTTTAGCGATGTCGCAGCGTGATGACATACGTGATGATGTGGCACCCCTGAGGCTTCCGTCGCCACAGGTCATTGCACCCCATCCAGCGGTGTGATGCCCCATTCTGGGAGAGGAAGAGAGTGAACTCCGGTCCCCTGGTAAATCCACACTACACCCATTGTTAGGTACATACTGGGACCAGGGAAAGTGGCAGTTACCCCCCCATGCTGCATGCTGGGAGGGGCCGTAAGACCCATCCCTGCGCCTATAGGGTACAGCTTAGCAACTGGGGAGGTGGGAGGAGCCATCTGAGAGCCGACACAGAGAGGAAGGTCAAGTTAGTTTCAGTCTACCTCAGGGAGGGAGAGAGTGAGGAGCCAGCATGTAGTTGGAGAAGAAGAACGAGAGAAAGGAGGGAGGAGGAGGCCTGCTGGAGGCAGACAAGGAGGAGAAGAAGAAGGAACAGAAAGAAAGCTCCAAGTCAGTCAGGAGCTGAGAAACAGAAGGAGACGCTTCCTGGTGAAGATCCTGGGACTCGGAGGGTCCAGGTGACACCACGTAGAGGACAGAAGGAGTCGCAGGGCCACGGGTAGTCTGTATAGCTGTCGGGGCAGTTTAGAGCTACGGTGGCCTGTTCCACAGTAACATCGGTGGAGGGATCAAGCTGCGACAGGGGACGGTCCCTAGAGACTGGAGGAGTGCAAAGATCATCTGCAAACAGTAAAAACCGAGGCCCAGGGAACGTTGTAGACTCCCCGGGCCAGAACCCATAGCAGAACTTCCAGAAAAGGGGTAATCAGCCGACAGGTGACCCCCCCAGCCTGGAGGCTGTAGTGGAGGCCAAGCCAGGTTTATCCTATCAAAGGCAAGGCTAAGGAAGACAGCAGAAGAAAGAGACACTAAGAGAAGGGTACCGGCTTTTACTCTCAGAATCACCCAGAACGGCGGAGGTCCCTGACAGTGGTCCCAGCAGTCCAAGGGTCCCTGGGCCCCGACAAGAATTGTGAGTAAAGAACTTGAACTGCACCCTTGGAGTGGTCTCTGTTATTTCAGCTGCATAGACATTCACAAGCACCAACTGTGCCCCGGGCATTGCTCCACCTGGCAGTACCACCATTGCTGCCATAACATCATCCCGGAGGCCTCACACAGCAGCGGCGGCTTAATAGCCGCATACCACAGGTGGCGTCACGAACACAACCTTTATTCAGCAAGCCACTTATTCTACTGACACCTACCAGGGCCACGGAGCCGGGCCCAGCCACCACTGACTACCACCAGACTAGTCCGGCCCGGCACCGGGTGTCCCATAGCCCTGGGGTGGGCGAGTCAATGACAAGATGACATACCATATTGGACACAATTAGAGTTGACAAGAATTGACTGGCAGAACTACAGTAAAGGGTGCTTTACACGCTGCGACATCGCTAACGATATATCGTTGGGGTCACGTCGTTAGTGACGCACATCCGGCGCCGTTAGCGAAATCACAGCGTGTGACACCAATGAGCGACGATCAACGAGCGCAAAAACGTGAAAAATCGTTGCTCGTTGACACGTCGTTCATTTCCTTAATATCGTTGCTGCTGCAGGTACGATGTTGTTTGTCATTCCTGCGGTAGAACACATCGCTATGTGTGACACCGCAGGAACGACGAACATCTCCTTAACTGCGTCCACCAGCAATGAGGAAGGAAGGAGGTGGGCGGCATGTTCCGCCCACTCATCTCCGCCCCTCCTCTGCTATTAAACGGCTGCCTTGTGACGTCGCTGTGACGCCGAACGCACCTCCCCCTTGAAGGAAGGATTGTTCGGCGGTCACAGCGACGTCACAAGACAGGTATGTGCGTGTAACGCTGCCGTAGCGATAATGTTCGCTACGACAGCGATCACCACTAGCGATGTCGCAGCGTGTAAAGCACCCTTAAGTCCATTGGTCACATCAGTAAGGTGTGGCTGCTAGATGGCAGCCCTAAGAACCTTCTCCTACCTGTGGATATTCTGAATAGTTGTTCGGGCATGACGTCACACCAGAACAATGATATCATGCAAGGCTGACTAATAAAAAGAAGAGCCATGGATGCCCGGGAGCTGGGATATCAATAGACCGGGTCCTGTGAATTATTTCCCATAAACTCAAGACACAATCCATGCTGAAGTAAAGGAGACCCTTTTTTCCACAGACAAGAGTTTGTAGGTACCCTCCAGCCATTTATATATGTCAGTCAGCCAAGTGATGTTCTTGTCCTGTATAGTTGGTATCTTTATTATTTTCTTTGAATTTACATGATGCAGTTCAAGTCAAGACTTCACACTTTATTTGATTTGTTAACATTATCCGTTATTTTTTGGTTATTGCTCCAAGTCTCACAGCTTCAGCATTACAGAATATTTTCCCATGTTCCTGCTAACAGGCTCAGAACGCAGTACGTGGGCAGCTCACTTCTTTGCCAAAGCAGTTCTCAGTGACTCTTGTTTACTACAGCCGGGCCTGTTATGAAAGCTTCTCTAATCCGACTACATAGCCTCAAAGCCAAATCATGAGGTGGATCTGTGCAATGAAGAGAGTCCAAGACAACTCTGAAAACTACAGCTCTGAATTATTCTCTACATGAAAACAATTCTTCCATTTTTTTTCAGTATGTAATATATAACTATCCATTATAAATATGACTCTTTATACTGCTGTAATGGGATAATATCAATCATCCTTACAAAATATCTCATGTAAATAGCTCTGATCATGTTTCTTAGGATTTGTATATGACTGACTATAGATATATTCAATAAAATTCTCCCAAATGTATTTTTCTCCATAGTAACCTTTTACATTCCATTATGTCATTGCTCAGGTCTAGGGTGCCAATGTTACACAGAGTTTTGCACAACTTCACTGATTGCCAGTATTGGACTTTGTTAAGATTGCAAATTCTGATACTCTGATTGATTGTTTCTCTGGTGTTTGGGATCAACACCGGCTGACTCGGGCATCGACCTGGTGCGTGCTGATTCATAAGCAGGCTAGCAAGAGTTAAAGTGTACAGGCTCTGGAACTTCATATAGGGGTACATTCAGAGCTCATAACGTATGTGCTTAAGGGCCTTTTTGCATAAATTGTATTATGGTTCCCCTGGTTTGCATTACATAACCCCACTGTTAACTAGAAAACTAAAGACATTATTAAATGGAGCACTTATTGTAAAGAACACTGGCTAGGAAGCTGTATTTCGGCTATTACCTCTAGTCTTCTGGACCCTTTCTCAGATTTTGGTGATGTGTTTACTGAGAAGGGTTGTCAGTAGTTGCTGCCACATAGACCTTATGACTGCACCATCAGCTTGAAGCCAGGGGCAAAATTGCCCAAATGCAGATTGTATAATTTGCCAGGCCCTGAGAGATTAGCTCGTAACCTCTTCCCGACACATGACGTACTGGATACGTCATGGATCGTGTGAGGTTAATCCCCACCGCCTGCCTTGGGTAGTCCGCGGTGGTCCACGCACATGTCAGCTGATTTCAACAGCTGACATATGTGCCTGCCAGGTGCGAGTGGAATCGCGCTACACCTGCGCCAATTAACCCTTTATATCTCGTTGTCAAAATCTGACAGCGAGATGTAACAGTGAGCCGTGGTAAGCATTAACTTACCCAGCTGCATCTGAAGTCACGTGACATAATCACGTGACTATCGGTGGTTGCCATGGTAGCACAGGGTCATATAATGACTCCTATAGCTATCATGAGTCACTTTCTCTCATTGCCGGCAGTGTGTGAGAGTAAAGACCACTTTACACACTGCGACATCGCTAGCGATGGCACCCGCCCCCGTCGTTTGTGCGTCACGGGCAAATCGCTGCCTGTGGAGGACAAAATCGGTAGTGCGCGTCACACGTACTTACCTTCCTAGCGACGTTGCAGTGGGCGGCGAACAACCTCTTTTTTAAGGGGGCGGTTCGTGCGGCGTCACAGCAACGTCAATCAGCAGGCCACCAATAGAAGCATAGGGGCAGAGAGCAGCCGAATTCACGTCATTCCCACCTTGTTGCCGGAGGATGCAGGAACGCTGTTGTTCATCATTCCTGGGGTGTCACACGTAGCGATGTGTGCTGCCTCAGGAACGATGAACAACCTGCGTCCAAAATGAGTAACGATATTTGGGAAATGAACGATGTGTCAACGATCAACAATATTTCACTATTTTGCAATCGTTAGCGGTCGCTCGTAGGTGCCACACGCAACGACATCGCTAACGACGCCAGATGTGCATCACAAATTCCATGACCCCCAACGATACCTCGTTAGTGATGTCGTTGCGTGTAAAGCGGCCTTTAGGCCAGAGTTCCACTTGCGTATGACTCGCACGTGTCTCGCATCAGTACCACCCAGCATGGCCTGACGCTCTCCGGACACGAGCGTGCAGCTGCATAGAAATACATGCAGCCGACCTGCTCCTGTCAGGAGAGTGTGCGGCCGCTCCGGGTGATACGAATGCGAGATTTGCATTGGTTTAATTTAAAAGTACAGCTTGTCCTGCAAAAAACAAGCCCTTATATGGCAAGATTGACGGAAAAATAAAAAAATGATGGCTCTTGGAAGAAGGGGAGCAGAAAGCCCCCCCGAAAAATGGAAAATCGCCCGGGGTGAAGGTGTTAAGGAGTATATAAATGGGAGTTTGGCTAAAAGGCACATTAGGCCATCCTCATTTGTGGTGGCTGCTGGTTTCTAGATCCTTAAGGCATCCTTCCGCTAGGGTTGGTGCCTGTGCAACGTCATTAGTCAGTCATCTGTCAGCTAGCTAGTTGTCAGCTCCTGTGCTCCTGTCCCATTACCCATTCCTGAGTCCGCCTTCCCACACCTATCTGTTCCTGCCGTGCCCACTATACCTGTCTTTACTTGCCTTCCTGTCTACATCAGTCATCTCTTGTCCTGGGGGTTAGCTACCACAGTCCCGCTCACTGACCTGGGAGTGGTACCTGGTATCTGCCTCGCTGTAGGTGCTTACTTAAGCCCCGCTTACCTAAAGTTAAGATTGGGTCCCCCCTGTGGTCCAGTGGGTCCACTTCTACTCTTGCTCGTCGACTCAACAACAGCAGCAAGCGTTACAGTTTGCGCAGACCATGAACTCCGCTGACTCCGACACCCTTTATCTGCCAGCGCTGTACCAGGAGATGTCAAAGATGTGAGAACAGCATAATCAGTTAATAATGACCTTTCTGCGCACCGTCAACACCTGTCTGAATGACCTGGGTCTGGCTGTTTCATTGGCATCCATCCAGCCCACAGCTCCAGAACAAACAGAATCCTAGCCTTGTTTGTCTGCTCCACAACCTTTTGACAGCGATCCCAAGCAATGCGGAGGGTTCATTAATCAATGTTCCTTGCACTTTGAACTTTGGACATATCAGTTCACTTCGGACTGGGCCAAAGTGGCTTTCCTGAGGTTGCATCTCGATGGGGAGGCTCTAGCTTGGGTCAATCTTCTGTGGAAGAGCAGAGATACAGTCACCTCCGACATCCTAGACTTTCTGGAAGCCTTCTGGAAGTTTTTTGATGAGCCAGGTTGTGTCGCTGCAGCTGTATCCTCTCTTTTGCAGTTATGGCAGGGTGGACACACTGTCAGCCAGTATGAATTTGAGATCCTCTCCTCAGAACTAGACTGAAATAATCAGGCACTGGTGGTAGCCTTTTAGGAGGAGAATTAAGGATGAACTGGCAGGCCAGTAACCTGATTTCCTTGGCTACCTAGGTCGACATCAGGAGCAACTCATGGAGATGAAATGTCATAGGGGACTGATACATCTGGCTTCATCCATCCCTCCAGATGCCTTTGCTTTTTCAGTTGCTGTTCCTGCTTCTGAACTCATGCAGGTTGACCATATCAAGATGTCTGAACAATGTTGAGCCATGGGCATGTGATTCTGCTGTAGAGGTACAGAACACTTCATCCATGCATGTCTCATGAGTCCGGGATTATCTTGCCTAGGGTAAGTAGGAGGGGTCACCGTTGGCGAGAACAAATCCTCATTGGCCTTGTCAGTGTTCATTTTGCATAAAGGTATTCGGTTCTCTGAGACAGCTCACCTAGATTTGGGATCTGCTGGCGTGTGGATCCTTAAGTGTGGATCTATAAGTGTGCAGAAAATGAATTAGACCAAATTCCATATTATGCACTTATTTATTCATCATCTCTACTCTCCATCATCTAATCATCGTGTCTGCTCTTTTCACAGGTATGTGTGACAACTGTGAAAAAAGGAAGTGTTTTTCAGCTCACCTGTTCCCTGCTCCTTTAAATATTCCAGGGTGCTCGCAGTTCTCCGGCTAGTCCACACCGGTATAGCAGAAGTAAGGAAGGAACAGATTTCAACTCGGCACCAATTCCATAAAAAAATCTTTGATCCTATATTGAAGAAAATATACTTAAAAATTCCAGCCAGAACCGCAGAGTGCAGGAGTACAGACAGGGTAAACTTCTTTTCACAGGTATGTGTGACAACTACCCATCTTTCCCATGAGTTGCCTTTCCTTCTATGTATCCTGATTTCTCTGCATCTGGTATGTGTGACAACTACCCATCTTTCCCATGAGTTGCCTTTCCTTCTCTGTATTCTGATTTCTCTGCATCTAGTATGTGTGTACTGACCACTCCATGAACCCCCCATTCTCACTTTTCTTTATGACCTCCTTGTTATCTGTGCCTATGCTACCCCACAGCTGGTCTTAGCTTTGATTTAAGCAATCAGAATGCGTACCAGCCCCTCCCTTCTGTGATCCACCTGAGTGCTTTCTAACACTATACTGTATATGTCGCTCACATTGTCAGCTTTGACATTGTCGGCATGGGGATCCTTAAGTGTGGATCTAGAAGTGTGCAGAAAATTACTTAGACCGAATTGGGCCGGAAGGGACCGGAAGCTAACTGGATACATAGTCACAGTAAACAATGTTTGTGTGTGTTTTTTTCTTTCATCCCTATAATACTTCACTTTCTGACTTCCCCTCTCATCCCTACACCCAGTAATGAACTATTCATCTTTCACTCCATCCTCCCCACCCATCTCATCCTCTCCTCAGATCTGTTCCTCCACTTTACACCCTGTGTCTGCAGACAGACACGGCCACCTCATGGCCTCTCCTGCTCCCACCTACTAACACTCTCTCTGCTTCTCCTCACTGCTGGGGATATCTCTCCAAATCTTGGCCCTCCTCACCACATCCCCATTGTCACATCTAACTGTTATCCACAATCTACACAAATTTCCGCAACCCTTCTAACCTTATACCCATTCACCCAGCCCCCGCTCCCCCAGTCCCACTAACAGGAGCTCTGTGGAATGCTCACTCTGTCTGCAATAAACTTTCCTACACTCATGATCTTTTCGTCACTAATAAACTCTCCTTCCTTGCTATCACAGAAACCTGGCTCACCCTCTATGACACTACCTCTCCTGCTGCACTTTCTTATGGCGGTCTCCAAATCTCTCACACATCCCGCCCCAGTAACAAGCATGGTGGAGGAGTTGGTTTTCTCCTATCAAACCAATGCTCCTTTACACCAATTCCACTACCACCCTCTGTTACTCTTTCCTCTTTTGAGGTGCACTCCGTATGCATCTACGCCCCTTCCAACCTCCAACTGGCTGTCATTTATCGCCCTCCAGGGCCAGACACTGCCTTTTTTGACCATTTCACCACCTGGCTACTACATTTCCTTTCCACCGACATCCCCACCATCATCATGGGTGACTTTAACATCCCCATTGACACCTCTCACTCATCTGTCTCCAAACTTCTAACACTCGCTTCCTCCTTCGGCCTTACCCAATAGTCCTCTGCAGCTACCCACAAAGATGGCAACACGCTGGACCTCATCTTCACTCGCCTCTGTTCCCTATCTAACCTCTCTGACCACAATCTACTCACATTCTCTTCCCTCTCTTCTCCAAGTACACAACCCCCCTCCACAAACTTTCACACCCTCGCAGAAATCTCACTCACCTTCATTTACACGCACTTTCTCAGTCTCTTTTCCCTCTTACAGACATTGCTTCTTCACACGATGCAGTTGCTGCTGCCACTTTATACAACACCACCATCTCTGCAGCCCTCGAATCAGCTGCCCCCCTCACACACACCAAAACCCGCACAATCAATAGGCAACCCTGGCACACAAGTCAGACTAAAGAATTGAGACAGGCTTCCAGAATCGCTGAGCGCAGTTGGAAGAGGTCTCATTCTGCCGAGCACTTTTTTGCATGCAAATAGGCCCTCACCACTTTCAAGTCTGCACTCACTTCTGCAAAACAAACCTACTTCTCATCTCTCATATCTTCTCTATCTCACAACCCTAAACAGCTATTCAACACTTTCAACTCTCTCATCCGTCCCCCGGCACCACCTCCTTCTCCTCTCATCTCAGCTGAAGACTTTGCCTCTTTCTTCAAGCAGAAGATTGACAACATCAGAGTAAGCTTTGGCCCACAATCACCACAGTCACTCCTCACAACGACTCAGCCTTCTTCCTTCAAATACAGCTTCTCCACCATGACAGGAGATCATTTCTCCACTCTACTCTCAAGATTACATCTCACAACCTGCCTGCTTGATCCACTCCCATCCCACCTCATCCCCAATCTCAGCACAGTCTTCATCCTAGCCCTAACCCATCTCTTCAACCTATCACTAACAACTGGTGTATTCCCTTCATGCTTTAAACATGCCTCCATCACACCCATCTTCAAAAATCCCTCCCTTGACCCTTCCTCTGTGTCAAACTATCGCCCCATATCACTTCTCCCCTATGCCTCAAAACTACTGGAACATCATGTTCATCTTGAACTGTCCTCCCACCTTTCCTCCTGCTCCCTCTTTGATCAGTTACAATCTGGCTTCCGACCCTATCATTCCACTGAAACTGCCCTAACCAAAGTCACTAACGACCTACTAACCGCAAAAGCCAAGTGACAGTACTCTGTCCTCCTCCACCTGGACCGGTCCTCTGCCTTTGACACAGTAGACCATTCCCTTCTACTGCAGATTTTCTTGTCTCTGGGCATCACAGACTAGGCGCTATCTTGGATCTCCTCATACTTAACCAACCGAACTTTCAGAGTCTCCCACTCTCACACAACTTTCTCATCTCGCTCCCCATCTGTCAGTGTCCCCCAAGGTTCAGTTCTAGGACCCCTGCTGTTCTCCATCTACACCTTTGGTGTTGGACAGCTCATAGAGTACCATGGCTTTCAGTATCATCTCTACTCTGATCATATGCAGATCTACCTCTCTGGACCTGACATCACCTCCTTACTAATCAGAATCCCACAATGTCTGTCTGCTATTTCATCCTTTTTCTCTGCTCGATTCCTAAAAGTGAACATGGACAAAACAGAATTCATCATCTTTCCTCCTCCTCACTCAACCCCCCCCACCTGACATATCCATCAATGTCAATGGCTGGTCACTTTCCCCAATCCCACGTGTTCGCTGCCTGGGAGTAATTCTAGACTCTGATCTCTCTTTCAAACCACACATCCAAGCCCTCTTCACCTCCTGCCGCCTCCAACTCAAAAATATTTCCTGGATTCGTACATTCCTTTCCCAAGAAGCTGCAAGAACCCTAGTACATGCCCTTATTATGTTGCGCCTAGATTATTGCAACCTCCTGCTCTCTGGCCTCCCTTCTAACATTCTCGCACCCCTACAATCTATTCTAAACTATGCTTCCCGGCTAATCCACCTGTCCCCCCGCTACTCCCCAACCTCTCCTCTCTGCCAATCCCTTCACTGGCTTCCCATTGCCCAACGACTCCAGTTCAAAACACTAACCATGACATACAAAGCCATCCACAACCTGTCTCCTCCCTACATCTGTGACCTAGTCTCCCGGTACCTACCTGCACGTAACCTTCGATGTCACAAGATCTCCTTCTCTACTCCCCTCTCATCTCCTCTTCCCACTATCGCATCCAAGATTTCTCCCGTGCCTCCGCCATACTCTGGAATGCTCTGCCACGATATATCAGACTCTCGCCTACCTTGACAAGCTTCAAAAGGAACCTGAAGACCCACCTCTTCTGACAAGCCTACAACCTGCCGTAACCCTCAGTCTGATATAACGCCAAACAACCAGCTCTACCCTAACCTACTGTATCCTCACCTATTCCTTGTAGACTGTGAGCCCTCGCGGGCAGGGACCTCTCTCCTCCTGTACCAGTCTGTGCCTTGTATTGTTTATGATTATTGTACTTGTCCCTATTATGTATACCCCTTTCACATGTAAAGTGCCATGGAATAAATGGCAATATAATAATAAATAATAATAAATAATAATCATAACTTTATTCAACATGCCATGGTGGACCGGCACCAGATCGCCTTCCGACACTTCTTTCGTCCCTTGTCAATGTCTGCGGTGGATGGAACACTCCGTATGGAACAAATACACTTTGTTTCCAAGTAGGTGGAACTTCAAGTAGGAGATTCGCATTTGAAGAAGATATCTTTCCTGGTACTTCCAAACTTAACCTGTCCACTGGTCCTGGGTCTGCCTTGGCATGCCCACTAGCCTGCTATGGACTGGAAATCTGGAGAGGTGGCAAAATTGCCACAAAAAATGTCTGATTCTTGAAGCCTCAGGGCTGCCTACCCTGGAAGCCGGTGCTGTCTACCTTTCAGGGTCCGGGAAGAGGCCTCTCAAGCAACAACCATCCACATTACTCTTTCCACCGGTCATTCCTACATCTATCAAAAACAGCTTGCGCGAGAAAAAACTTCCTTCAGGCCTGGTGCAGAGGGGACCTAAGGGGGGGTGTTACTTTAGCACCAATGTTCCTGCACTATCCTGCATCTTCCCAGCAGGGACACGGACTCACTCACAGCCAGAGCCGAGTTGTGTCCTCCCCCATACTCCAGCAGTCATCCACATTTGGCTTCTGCTTCCTCCCCCCAGGGCCTGTGCACAAAGCACAGATTCTTGGGGAGTGTGATTAGAGTGCACATGCACACACCTGCCCTCTTAAAGGAGTGGCATGCCATTTACCGGTAGTGCTTCTCCCCTTATGGCTGAGAGGTGAGAGGCACTAGGTTAATAAGGTATCCTCCCACTAGGGGAGGTCCTGCGCAACGTCCTTAGTAACTCATCTGCCTTCTAGCTAGTTGCCAGGTTGCAATGTCTACTGTTTCATACCTATCTGTCCCTGCCGTACCCATCATACCTGTCCTTACCAGACTTCCTGTCTGCCTGACAGGCATACTTGGCCATCGACCTGCTGTGTGCTGATTCATAGGCAAGTTAGCAAAAGTTAATCTTTGCTAGTCTGCTTGCTCCTTTAATCACATGCTGTCGGGAGACCAATTACATATGCTCCCCTCCTATTTATACTTTTGGAATCCCTCTACCCATGCCATCTATAGTTTATTCTGTGTTGGTCTATGAGGTGTGTTATCCCAGACTCTCTCTGGTGAAAGTTGTCTTTAGTGGTGATTGTTGCTTGGTGCGGTTGTGGAGTGTACCTCTGTTGTTTTTTACTTCTTTCTTTCCTGCTGTTGTTTTCAACCTGAATCGCTTATTGTCTTATCCTGTCTGTGTGCATTCTGTGTGACAGAGTTTTGGTTTTTCCCTTGTCTGGTTTTCTGTACTTCCAACACACTTCTGTCCTGTCCCTCCTTGGGGGAGGTAAAGAATGAATTAGATCAGGATCGGTTAGAAGGAGGGCCAGGAAGGAAACTCAAACATCTACACCATTAGGAGTATCCCTGAGAATAGGGATAGCATAGGGCACCCCTAAATTGAGGGATAGCTTAGGAGCCCCGATTCCCCGCAATCCCAAAGTAATCGTGACAGTCAATCTCTGCAATAAAGCAGAGCAAGTGACTAGGATCTGAAAGGGATATTTCTTCCACTGAGATTGTGCCTCAACCTAATCCTGACTTGTAGTAATGGCTTAGGCATCTATACAGACATTGAATGTTGTGTATTTTGAATATTTTGGGCAGGGTGTTTTAAATATATTTAATAAAAGGAAGAATTATGGGAATTTTTCATGTAAGACTTTGGCCAATTGACCAAGTCAGTAATCTGTGATCACTGGACAGGAGACCTGAGAATTCCTTTATCTCGTGGCATTACTGCCTCTTCTTTCCATTAGATGGCCTTTCCATTAGATACTGCAATGATGATGTCAAGCCAGACAAGCTAATCAACAGAAGAGCAGGGGATAGCAATGGATAAAGAGATTCATAGATCTCGGATCCAGCAGTAACACATTACTGACCCGGCTGATGGATCGTAATCCTGAGAATTGATTCTCTCATCGTTTCCAAATACTATTATTCCTCATGTGCACCATAAGAGCTTACTTTGTAAAAACACATATATGGCATATATGGCTGCCAGTAGCACTCTCCCATTAACTGGACATGATGTTCATAGACCAAGGCATCCAACACGGTCAAAAATGCAATAAAAAATTGACAGCGTCCAAGCGGGTTGAGAAAAAGGCATAAACAATGTATCCAGCCTAATACATTGTTTCTAATGTATTAGGTTACATTGTGTATTAAGCAAAATAACATTTCTATTGCCTTTTTTTACAGCTTGCTTGGCCACGCCCTTTGTGTTTCCCTCTGCATACCTGATCTCCCAGCATCCGACCTCGGTTCTGTTTGCTGACCTGATTCTGATCCTCCCTCTGCAGTGACTTGACTTCCTGTCTAGACCCTGACTGCTTTTCTACTCTATTGTCCCCTGGTGGTTTGCCTGTGAACTGCCTGCTGAAGTAACTCTGCAGTACTTTAGCCTCCTTTCTGTTACAGTGTTACTTTGACTCTCCTTCACTACTCTGCTGCCACCTAGTGGGGAAAAAGCTGTACTACTTCTTACCAGCCCTTTGTACAGCGTGACAATTCTGATGGTAACCCTGACGGAGCCATTTACTTAAATGAAGCCAACTGGGTCACTGTGGACACTGTTTGGCCCCTGTCTTGCGGTATTTGTCTTTTTTAAACGTACAAAAACACCAGAAAGCTAACAATGATTTCAAGGAATTTAACCTTAATTCTGCTATTCATCCACTAGGTGTCAGCTCAAATATGTATAATCTTGTACAGATAAAATATATCTTTGTACCGTTTTAGCCAGTAGAGATAAAAAAAAGGTTTGTTTAAAAGAACTGAGAGTCCTCAATAGTTGATACCTTTTAATGGCTAACTGAAAAGATGGTAATAATAGCAAGCTTTCGAGACTACTCAGGTCTCTTCATCAGGCATGGTATAACACAAAATCTGAAGAGTCACATATTTATACACAACAGGGCATAGAATGGGGCAGTAAATATTGTTGTAGTTCATAGATAAGCAGTGTGAAAGTTTTATTGTCCTCTGATTGGGGTGTCTGGTCCCGGCTGTGATGCCCCCAGATGCTCTGAGGAATACATTTCTTAATTGATGTATAAAAGACACACAGCCCGGACCAGACACCCCAATCAGAAGACAATAAAACTTTCACACTGCTTATCTATGAACTACAACAATATTTATGGCCACAACAATTTGCCCCCTTGCCATAGTGATAGTTCTGCTTCACATAACTTGTTTGTTTTTTTTACTGCACTATTCTATGTCCTGTTGTGTATAAATATGTGACTCTTCAGATTTTGTGTTATACCTGCCTGATGAAGAGACCTGAGTAGTCTCGAAAGCTTGCTATTATTACCATCTTTTCAGTTAGCCATTAAAAGGTATCAACTACTGAGGACTCTCAGTTCTTTTAAACAAACTTTTTTTTTATAATCTTGTAATGCTTTTCCATCTCTTAATAATTAAAAGGGAACCTGTTAGCAGGTTTTCCCCTTATAAACTGTGGCTAGCACCAGTTAACTCTTACATACAGCATTCTAGAACATGAAAAAGACCTTTATTATGCTCCCCTGGGGGACGATTGGATCCGATTGATGTCTCTGATCTCGGGTCTGGCGCCTCCTCTATTCCCTCCATCGCCGTACTCCTCAGCTCTGTGTGGATGACGTGTCCTACTCAACTACGAGTGTACAGCATTTTACATTGATGGATAAAAGTTGATTTAAGTGGCTAACGTGCAGAGTTCATAGTTTCCACCTACAAACATGTCTACATGAAAACTGGAAAATGCTGGAAAATTCAAATCTGTCATGTGACACTTTAAATAGAGATAACTTTGGGGTGGTCCCCAGTGGTACTGATATTGTGATAGGCCATCAGGGTTAAAGTAGTGGACAACCTCTTTAAGTTATATGTAATAATGAGAAATTACTCAGGGAAAAAATATTGAATGCATGAAGAAAGAGAGGTGTAGGTGTAAACAGCCATGGAAACATATATACTAACAAAATTGGTCATCTATTCCAAACTTATTACACCCGCTGTAAATAAATATGATATACATACAGTATATATATATATATATATATATATACACATATATATGACAGTCATGTCCAAAACAAAGCATTTCTCCCAGAATATCATTGCAATTACAAATGTTTTCACATACACGTCTTATTTCCTTTGTGTGTATTGAAACAACACAGAGCAAAAAAAAAAGGCAACTGGACCTAGTTTCACATGGTTTCACACAAGATCATAGACCTGACAACATTGTTGACACCTTTCCAAAATTGTGAGTAAATAACTTTGTTTAAAGCATGTGATGCTTATTCAAACTAACCTACGGCAGGTAACAAGTGTGGGCAATATGAAAATCACACCTGACACCAGATATAAAGGGGGAAAGTTGACTCAATCTTTGCATTGTGTGTCTGTGTGTGTCACACTAAGCACGAAGAACAGAAAGAGGGGTAGAGAACTGTTTGAGCACGTGAGAAACAAAATTGTTAAAAAAATATCAACAATCTCAAAGTTACAAGTTCATCTACAGAGATCTTGATGTTCTTTTGTCCATAGTGCACAACACTGTTCAAGTTTACAACTTATGACACTGTAGCTAAAAGCCGGATGGTGGCTAAGCAGCCTCAATGACGTTCCGAAGAAATTCAATCTGTCCTGCAGGTTCAGGGTGCATCAGTGTCAGCGCAAACTATACATTGACATTTGAATGAAAATTAAACATGCCAGGAGGACCCTACTTCTGACACAGAAGTAAAAAAAAGCTAAACTGCAGTTTACCAAAACGTACTGTATGTGAGTAAGCAAAAATCCTTCTGGGAATGCATCTTGTGAACAGATGAGACCAAGATAGAGCTTTTTGGTAAAGCACATCATTCTACTGTTTACTGAAAGCAGAATGAGGCCTACAAATAAAAGAGCCCAGTGCCTACAGTCAAATATGAATGAGGTTTAAAGATGTTCTGAGATTGTTTTGTTGCCTTTGGCATTGGGTGCCTTGACTTTGTGCAAGATATCAGGAAATCTGAAGACTACCAAAGGATTTTGGGTTGCAGTGTAGTCCCTAGTGTCAGAAAGCAGGGTTTACGTGCTAAGTCATGTGTCTTCCAGCAGGACAATGACTCCAAACATACTTCAAGAAGCACCCAGAAATAGATGGAAACAAAGCTCTGGAGAGTTCTGAAGTGGTCAGCAATGAGTCTGGATCTAAATCCCTAAATCCCCTGGTCTAGTGCCAGAATTGGCACATCTTATGGATACGCCACTTTTGAGGTGGCTGTGGGCTGCTATTGTTCGGCTGGAAAGGACCAAATAACCATAGCCCTTCCCACCCTAATAATATCAGCTCCAAGTTGTATGTTGTACCTTGGCTGGTTTTAGAAAAATGGGGGGGACAACACGTCATTTAAAAAAAAATAAGTGTGGGATCCCCTCTATTTCTCATAACCAGCCAAGGAACAGCAGACAGCTGAGGGTTGCAGCCTGCAGCTGTTACGGTGCCTGTGCTGGATATGAAAAATGGAGAAGCGCCCACGTCATTTATTTACCCCCCCAAAAAATTAAAAACACAGCTGGCCAAGCTAGCTATCCCTCTAGCAAGCTATTCTGTTTTTTTCTTTCTATCTATTCTATATGCTCTATCTATTATTTTTATTTTTTTCTATCTATTTATCTATCTATCTATTCTAGCTATTTATCAATTATTCTTTCCTATCATATTTTGTTTCTTCTTTAAAAAACGCATTAACAAAAATGCAGCAAAAACGCACCATCATTACAAGCCAATACTTCTTCATGGAGGGCATTCTTGTCTCATGCAACAAGCTTTGAAGATAAGTCATAATTCAGAGGACTGGGGTCTCTTCATTGATTTGTCCAAAACAAGCCTAAAAGAGGTCTTGCTGCATAATGGCAATGCACTACCTTGAATTCCAGTTGAGGTGACTGAATTATGAACCCTCTATGGTGACTTAAAGGTGGTTACCCTCTTGCGTGGTCTCCAGGGTGCTTCTGTGTGAGTGGGATAGTGGTGCAAGAAAATATCACTACAATAAGAGACTTGCCTTTCAGACATTAACTTCTGCCAGGGAGTAAAAATCCTGCATCCAGCACATGCTCACCCACATAAGATTTTGTTACTATCATTGCATATCAAGTTATGACTTAAGACTTTGCAAAGTCAATAGATAAAAATGCAAAAACATTAAAATATCTCATTGATATACTGTATATCCAAGGTTGAGTGAAGCAAAGATAAAGGAAGGAGCCTTTCTTGGACCTCAGATTCGTAAGCTTATTGTCAGGACTTAATTTGGTGACCTCTTGCTGTGTGGTCAGTTTCTTTCCCTGCTGAGCCACAGCCTGGTCGGTCTCTGTCCAACTCCTCATCATGGTTCTTTTATCTGTGTCTTTCTTCCATTGCGTTACTGCTAGTCAGGTGTTTATCACTTTCCTATTTTATTTCTGTCCTATTATATCTTTGGTGGGAATAGTTATATTCACCTTGCACCAGCCTTTTTTGCTGGCAATATTTCCAGGCGAATAAGTGGTTGCTCTTCAGCTAGGGGTTTATCCTGCAATTGCCAGTTGTTTTCCCTGCAGTAAATCTGTGAGTGATTCCCCCTCGCAGCTCCCCTTCCTTTTCTCTTTGTTTGGGTGTCAGGAAGATTTATCCTATTCCATTTATTTGTGGGTTCTTCTTATTTGTCCTGGGTTATTATGTGAACATGTGCCTGTAGTTATGTGTATTTCATTTTTCTGTTATCCCTGTTTTTGTATTGCACATTGACTAGCGTTAGGGTGCAGTTATGGACACAATGAGTTAGTCGATGTTGAGTGGGGACAACACTGCATATTCTTAGGGTGTCAGACAGTGATAAATTTGGGTCAGAAGGGCTGAGTGGGGAGAAGACAGCCGAGGTCAGAGTAGGACTGGTCTCGTTTCAGGCTATGGTCCCTGATAGATCTTCAAATTATCCAGTATTTTAGAAAAAATATACCTGGCTGGTTTGGTTTCGGGAGCATGAATCAGATGTAAGATTAAGCTGTAATGGGGTCAACAAGTCCGACTGTATCCCTTCTGTAGAAATGGCTTTGAATACTGTTCCAGCAATTGCCCACAAGGGGGCAGCGTCGTACTGTACAACGACAAACACAGAGCTGGGAAATTCCCCACAGGAGCTGGTGTGTGAAAAACCAGAAGAGAAGACGCGGGAAAGTGGTGTTCAGCTCCGGAGCTCAGTGAGGAGAGTCCTGCGTGTGGTCTCCCTGAAGAGAGGGCTCGTTTTGCCGCAAAAGTCAGGAAGAAATCACCCGGTGAAAGCAGTTTCTGTCACTCCCAGTCTGCAGAACTTTGTTTTCCTCAGGGAGTTAACCGGACTACCGAGCACCGCCATCTGAGTGTAATTGCAGGGACTGTGACCTGCCTTCTTCTGCCCGGCGTGCTCCGGGACCAAAAGACTACTTATAATCCGTCACCAGCTGGGGAAGATAAAAGAAAAGAAAAGACCGAGGAGCTTCATCTCTCCAGCGCTGCACCGGGACCCATCACCGCGAGACCCCAGGCCTGCGACGTGGGAGCGACATCTTCTTTCGGGATAGACTGGTACGTGTTTGTAGGGAAAGTTAGGGAAAGTTGCCGCCATTTTTTTTGTTGTTGTTTTTTTTCTTGCTGCATACCCGGAAGGAGTGAAAGTCCAGGGGCTTCCTATACCCATGTGTGCAGATAGCTCAGTTGATTGTATTATAAACATGTTTCCTAGTAAAGAAATGTTACTACCGGTAAAATCTGAGTATGGGGATTTTGTTGGAATAGAGCATACACACACACCCGCGGCCCTCCCATCGGTCGCTTCATGTGGCGTAGTCGGCAGGATGTGTGACCAACAAAATCATCCCCCGGTAGTAACTTATAACCAGACAGCTCCCCCGCCGTCTATTGTCAATCAGGTGAGGAAGTTTGACGGACGGAACTATCCTGTAACGGAATGGACTGAACAACTTAAGATAGTGGGGGAAATGTATAACACTGACCCTAAGACCTTAGCAGAAATGGCCATGCTAACACTAGAAGGGGAAGCGTGGACGACAGTCAGGCTGGAGACGGTTAGGGGCCAGCGTACGTTGGATGACTTAGTGCGGGTGCTGGAGAACACCTATGGACCGACCACATATGCGGGAACATTGCGCTATATGTTTTTCCGGCGGACGCAACTCGAGTCGGAGGACATCCCTCAATATGCCAATGCCCTTCAAGTGCTACTAGAACAAGCCTGTAGAAAAGAAGAACAGATAGCTAGTACGGGTACCCGTGACCTGGTGTTGAGAGATCAGTTTGTGACCGGATTGAGAGACCCGTACCTTAACCGCTCATTGCAAGATCTACTCCGGATAAATCCGGCCTTTACGTTCGCTGAGGCCAAACAAGAAGCTATAGAACGTTCAAGGGGGCCTGTCGTGGAGACACAGACATATACCGCGGCTTGCAGGTCCATATCTGATATCGGGACGCCGAACAGCAACACGGAGGAACTGAAACAGATGGTGGCAGAGTTGCAGAAACAGGTGTTACAGCTCACCTTAGATCAACAGGCGGGCCGGCAAGCGAGACAACAACCCAGCCGGCCGATGGGAAGATGCTGGACATGCGGCGATCCCCGCCATAGAGCCAACCGTTGCCCTCAGAACTTTCAAGCTCCTCCACAGTCCGATCTACCAGAACCAGCAAGTCAGGTCCCACAACAGAGGCCGCCTTTAAACTAGACGCCCCTGTCAAAGAGGCTCACTCGACAGGGGATGCCAAGGAGAGGGGTGTAGGAAAACAGAGCCAGCCACGGAACAAACTTGCATCAAATAGCCCCACCCTAGAAGTATTACTGGAAGGGATCGCCGTACAAGGGTTAACCCCTTCAGCCCCCAGCCTGTTTTCACCTTAAAGACCCGGCCATTTTTTGCAATTTTGACCAGTGTCACTTTGACAGGTTATAACTCTGGAACACTTCAACAGATCCTGGCGATTCTGACATTGTTTTTTCGTGACATATTGTACTTCATGTCAGTGGTAAATTTAGGCCGATATGTTTTGCGTTTATTTGTGAAAATTTCGGAAATTTAGCGAAAATTTTGAAAATTTTGCAATTTTCAAAATTTGAAATTTTATGCCCATAAATCTGAGAGAAATGTCACACAAAAAAGTTACAAAATAACATTTCCCACATGTCTACTTTACACCAGCGCAATTTTTGAAAAAAAAAAAATTTCCGTTAGGAAGTTAGAAGGGTTCAAAGTTCATCACCAATTTCTCATTTTTCCAACAAAATTTACAAAAAAAAATTGTTTAGGTACCACATCACATTTGGAGTGATTTGAGAAACCTAGGCGACAGAAAATACCCAAAAGTGACCCAATTCTAAAATCTGCACCCCTCACTCTGCTCAAAACCACATCCAAGAAGTTTATTAACCCTTTAGGAGCTTCACAGCAACCAAAGCAATGTAGACGAAAAAATGAAAATTTTACTTTTTTAACACAAAAATGTTACTTTAGCCATAAAAATTAGTATTTTCACAAGGGTATCAGGAAAAATGCATCATAAAATGTATCGTGCATTTTCTCCTGAGTACGCAGATACCCCATATGTGGTGGAAAGCAAATGTTTGGGCGCACAGCAGGACTCGGAAGGCAAGGAGCGCCATTTCACAGCAAAATTGGTTGGAATTATTAGCGGACGCCATGTTTCATTTGGAGACCCCCCTGAAGTGCCTAAACAATGGAGCTCCCCCACAATTGACCCCATTTTGGAAACTAGACCCCTCATGGAAATTATCTAGCTGTTTAGTGAGCACTTTGAACCCCTGGAGGCTTCACAAACGTTTGTAATGTTCAGCCGTGAAAATATTTTATTCTTTTTTTTACCACAAAATTGTTTTTTCAAACAGGTAGCTTTTTTTTCCACAAGGGTATCAGAAAAAAATGCACCATAAAATGTATTGTGCAATTTCTCCTGAGTACACAGGTACCTCATATGTGGTGGAAATCAATTGTTTGGGCGTACGGCGGGGCTCAGAAGAGAAGGAGCGCCATTTCACAGTAAAATTGATTGGAATTATTAGCAGACGCCATGTTTCATTTGGAGACCCCCCTGAGGTGCCTAAACAATGGAGCTCCCCCACATGTGATCCCATTTTGGAAACTAGCCCCCCCCCCATACAAAAAAAATTAGTTTGGCGAAATAAAAAATACAGACATCAGTAAAAAAAAAAAAAAAAAAGAGCGCCTGCCACTAAGACCAGTGCCAAACGTGAGAGCAATGCACGAGTCTCGTATCGCATCATCCACTGCAGTCTGGAAGCGAGCAACTGCGCTGGATAATGCGATGCGAGAGGGCGGGGTGGCAGATGAGAAAGGGCGCAGCGGATGGAAGATGGGAAAGGGCGCAGCGGATGGAGGAGCGGCAGAGGATGGGAAAGGGCACAGCGGATGGATGATGGGAAATGGCGCAGCGGATGGAGGAGCGGCAGAGGATGGGGGGGTGAGATGGGGATACCTACCTTACAGGATGGATCTAGGCAGCAGAATCACAGCAGACAGAAGAGGCAGCAGATGAAGGAGGGTGAAAAGGATGGGAGAGAGCAGGCAGCAGATCAGGGAGGGGGGCAGAGTCTGATGGGAGGGGGGAGGCAGCACATGGAGTGGAGGCAGCACATGGAGGGAGGGGGGAGGCAGCACATGGGGGGGGAGGCAGCACATGGGGGGGAGGCAGCACATGGGGGGGAGGCAGCACATGGGGGGAGGCAGCACATGGGGGGGAGGCAGCACATGGGGGGGGGAGGCAGCACATGGGGGGGGAGGCAGCACATGGGGGGGGAGGCAGCACATGGGGGGGGAGGCAGCACATGGGGGGGGAGGCAGCACATGGGGGGGAGGCAGCACATGGAGGGGGGGGAGGCAGCACATGGAGGGGGGGGAGGCAGCACATGGAGGGGGGGGGGGAGGCAGCACATGGGGGGGGAGGCAGCACATGGGGGGGAGGCAGCACATGGGAGGAGGCAGCACATGGGGGGAGGCAGCACATGGGGGGAGGCAGCACATGGGGGGAGGCAGCACATGGAGGGGAGGCAGCACATGGAGGGGGGGAAGGCAGCACATGGAGGGGGGGAAGGCAGCACATGGAGGGGGGGGAAGGCAGCACATGGAGGGGGGGAAGGCAGCACATGGAGGGGGGGAAGGCAGCACATGGAGGGGGGGAAGGCAGCACATGGAGGGGGGAAGGCAGCACATGGAGGGGGGAAGGCAGCACATGGAGGGGGGGGAGGGGAGGGGAGGGGAGGCAGCACATGGAGGGGGGGAGGGGAGGCAGCACATGGAGGGGGGGAGGGGAGGCAGCACATGGAGGGGGGGAGGGGAGGCAGCACATGGAGGGGGGGAGGGGAGGCAGCACATGGAGGGGGGAGGCAGCACATGGAGGGGGGGAGGCAGCACATGGAGGGGGGGAGGCAGCACATGGAGGGGGGGAGCCGATTAGGTGCAGTGGCAGCCGATGGAGGCGGCGGCCGATCGGGTGCAGCGGCGGCTGAAAAAGGTGGGTGCGACTGAAAGGGGACGGTGGCGGCAGGGACAGCGGCGTGTAAAGCGGCGTGGCGACCAGGGACAGCGGCGTGGCGGGCAGCAGAGGTGGATCGGCGGGCAGGGACAGCGGCGGGCAGCAGCGGTGGATCGGCGGGCAGGGACAGCGGCGTGTAAAGCGGCGTGGCGGGCAGGGACAGCAGCGGTGGATCTCGGCGGGGAGCGGCGGTGGATCTCGGCGGGGAGCGGCGGTGGATCTCGGCGGGGAGCGGCGGTGGATCTCGGCGGGGAGCGGCGGTGGATCTCGGCGGGGAGCGGCGGTGGATCTCGGCGGGGAGCGGCGATGGATCTCGGCGGGGAGCCGGCGGTGGATCTCGGCGGGGAGCGGCGGTGGATCTCGGCGGGGAGCGGCGGTGGATCTCGGCGGGGAGCGACGGTGGATCTCGGCGGGGAGCGGCGGGGGATCTCGGTGGGGAGCGGCGGGGGATAGCGGCGGGGGATCTCGGCGGGGAGCGGCGGGGGATCTCGGCGGGGAGCGGCGGGGGATCTCGGCGGGGAGCGGCGGGGGATCTCGGCGGGGAGCGGCGGGGGATCTCGGCGGGGAGCGGCGGGGGATCTCGGCGGGGAGCGGCGGGGGATCTCGGCGGGGAGCGGGGTGCTATAACTTACCGATGGGCACCTGCAGCGACCGCTCTCATCAGCTTTCACGGACGGAGTGAAGCTGAGGGTAGCGGTGACGGCACAAGATCCACAGTGATTGGGAGAGATCGGTCACAAGGCCGGTCTCTCCAATCAGAGCTGGGGGCGGGTGAAACAAAGTTCACCCAGCTCCAGCCAGTCATCAGTGCTACAGCAGCACTGATTATGGCTGGATTGCAATGTGTTAGCCATTTTCAATGGCTGACACATTACAGTGACTGTAATTGGCTGAGCGGCGTTCGTCAGCCAATCACAGCCTCTGTAGGTTCGGGGAGGAGGCACCACCCCTCCTGAGGTCAGGCAGAGGTCCCCTCCTTCCCGAATCCACCGTTTAGGTAAACAAATTTCACTCCCCGGGGCTCCGGGACCGCGATTTCGCCAGGACGTACTGAGTACGTCATGGGTCGTTTAGCACCATGTGACCATGACGTACTCAGTACGTCCAAGGTCGTTAAGGGGTTAATGGATACTGGGTCTCAGGTATCCACTATCTCCGAGCAGTTCTACGAAGAATGTCTAAAACCGCGAGTTGCCTATGACCCTGATACCGCCATCAAGATCAAAGCAGCCAATAATCTACCCATTCCGGTGTCGGGAGTTGCCTGGATGAACACCGAAATCTGTGGCCAAGATCTCGGGAAGAGAGGGATAATTGTGGTCAGGGAAGGCTTTGAACCAGAAACGCCCATGATTATTGGGATGAACATCTTGAAGGACCTGAATCTGGTGCTGTTTACCAAGAAGGGGCCCAAGTACTGGCAAGGAGTGACCGCACATAAGGCCACCCGCCGTGCCTTTCAACAAGTGGTCCGGACCTGCAACCTCCAGCGAATGACCGAAGAACAGCTGCCGCTGGCCACGGTCACCGTACCCCGCCATACTAGGATCACCTTACCAGCTGGAAAAGAGACAGTTATCTCACTACCCCTTGGCACCATGAGACAGTTTGAAGGCGTGGAGGTGCTGATTGAGCCGCGCTCCCCGAGGGAGGGGAAGCTGAACCCACTAGTCGCTCGAACTCTAGCAGTAGTGAGAAAGGGAAGAATTCCTGTCAGGCTGGGCAACACGGCTAATGTGAGCGTTGACCTAGAAGCCGGGACACAGCTCGGCCGAGTCTACGCTCTAACCGAAGAGGTGAACCCTATGAGCCCCCTCCAGTTTGTACCGTCTACAGAGGGAGATTGGACAGTGACGGTCTCTACCATGGCCGCTGTCGCGGGTGACACCAACGTGGGGCGAGAACTCCGAGAGAAGTGTCAGTTGGACGTATCCCAATACTCCAAACGGGAGGTGTCTCAGGTGGAAGAGCTACTCCAAGAGCATCAGGCGTCCTTTGCCCGGCACGACACCGATTTTGGGTGCACCACCAGTATCAAACACGAGATCCCCACCGGTGACACTGCTCCTATCCGTGAAAGGTACCGCCAAATTCCTCCCCAGCAATACCAAGAAGTGAAAAATCTCCTGAATTCCATGCTACACGCGGGAGTGGTACGGGAAAGCCAGAGCCCCTGGGCGGCGCCGGTAGTGTTAGTCAAGAAGAAGGACGGATCCCTGAGATTCTGTGTGGACTACCGCCGTTTGAATGCTTGCACCATCCGGGACTCGTACCCTCTGCCAAGGATCGAAGAATCCCTGACAGCCCTGAAGAAAGCCAAATACTTCTCCTCGTTGGATCTGGCCAGCGGATATTGGCAGGTACCTATGCATGAGAAAGATAGAGAGAAGACTGCTTTCATCTTACCCATGGGCCTGTACGAGTTTGACCGGATGCCCTTTGGTCTGAACAACGCGCCGGGGACTTTCCAGCGGCTGATGGAGCGCTGCTTGGGAGACTTCAACTTCGACTTCACCCTCATCTATCTGGACGACATTGTAGTCTATTCGGCCACATTTGAAGAACACCTGCAGCAGCTGGGCCGTGTGTTCAGTAGGTTGAGGGAACATGGCCTGAAGTTGAAACCCAACAAGTGCCGTCTTCTGCAGCCCGAGATCAATTACCTGGGTCACCGGATCTCAGCCGAAGGCGTCCAGCCATCTTCAGAGAAGATAGCCGCCGTACGGGATTGGCCGCAGCCCACAAACGTCAAGGAGGTCAGGGCTTTCCTGGGGTTGGCCGGCTACTACCGCCGGTTCGTCAAAAACTTCGCCCGGCTTGCTGCACCCTTGCAGGATCTGCTTCGAGGGACCACCAACAGCCCCAGAGGACGACTCATCCGCTGGGGACCCAGCCAGGAAGACTCCTTCCAAGCCCTAAAGGGTGCCTTAACGTCTCCCCCCATCCTGGCATATGCGGACTACAACCTGCCCTTCCAACTACACACCGATGCCAGTTTACAGGGTCTAGGGGCAGTACTTTCACAGGTCCAAGACGGCAAGGAACGGGTCATAGCCTATGCCAGTCGGTCCCTACATGAGGGCGAGAAGAACCCCACCAATTATAGCTCGTTCCGGCTGGAGCTGTTGGCCCTAACGTGGGCTATGGCGGAGAAATTTGCAGGGTATCTCACGGGGACCGAAGTACTAGTCCTGACCGATAACAACCCGTTGGCCCATCTAGAAAATGCGAAGCTCGGAGTCATGGAGCAGCGTTGGATGGCTCGGCTCTCCAAGTTCAATTACAAGATCAAGTATCGGGCTGGCGCTGAGAACCAAAATGCGGACAGCCTGTCTAGAGTGTCATACCCCTTACTCAACCGAGACCGGGATGAAGAATTAGAAGGGGACGAGACACCTGACTTTGCAAAGCTCGCCCAACAGATGGTGGATCACCGCCAGCTCGTTGTGGGCGAAGCTGGAACTCCGGTGGGAGTCGCCTTGCCACCCCAGGAGTGGTGCAGGATTCAGGACCAGAACCCCGATTGGGCTCTACTCAAACAATGGGTGAAATGGCAGCAGAAGCCTCCCGCCGATATACGGGCGCGACTGTCTACCGGGACCTTGACCCTGCTCAGCCAGTGGGACCGGCTGATTCTGAGAGAAGGAGTGCTATACCGGAAGGTTCTCTTGTCACACATGCTGGAAGAATGCGCACAAGTTGTAGTGCCTGAACAATTGGCCCGTGAGATGGTGGTCCAGGCCCACAAAAGGAATGGACACTTCGGAATGGACAAGACTTTTCGGTGGGTTCAACAGTCCATCTATTGTCCGGGGCTCCGCAAGCTGGTTGAAGACGTCTGCCAGACCTGTCGCACCTGTGAACTACACAAGTCCTCTGAGCAGCGTGCACCTGTTCAGACAATTAAAACATCCAGACCCCTTGAGCTGTTGATGGTGGATTATCTGCTGGTTGGGACGGCGAGCAGTGGCTATCAGTATTGTTTAGTCATGGTGGATCACTTCACAAAATTCGCTGTCGCTGTCGCTACCAAAGACCAGACGGCTGAATCGGCTGCTCGGGCCATCTGTCGACAGTTCATCCATGTCTACGGGTGCCCGGAGAGGTTGCACTCCGACCAGGGGGCTTGTTTCGAGGGCCGAGTCATCGAAGAGCTGCACCAGATGTATGGGATCCAGAAGTCGAGGACCACTCCTTATCACCCACAAGGGAACGGTGCATGTGAACGCTTCAACCGGACCCTACTCCAGCTGATCCGCACCTTGGCCGATGATAAGAAAGACCAATGGCCTCAATTCCTTCCTGATTTAGTATGGGCCTATAACAACCAGGTCCACTCTGTGACTGGCTACACTCCACACACCCTTCTCTTTGGTCGCCCCGGAAAAGGGGTCCATGACCTGAACCTATTTCGCCCTGGAGTTGACGTCTGCCATAACTACCCCTCCTGGCTAAATGCTCACCGACAGAAGATGGAGACGGTACACCGACTGGTGAGCAAACAAATCCGGGGCCAGATACATGCTGATCCACTCCCCGTGCAAGAGCAACCCTTGAAGTTGGGACAGCCAGTCCTGCTCCGTATCAAGAAGCCCCAAGGGAAACTTCGAGCCAAGTGGGAGACTGAGGTTTACCGGGTAATCGAACGCCCCTACCCCAACGGGCATGTATACCGAGTGCGGGGTGAAGACAATCACAGCATCCGCACTGTGCACCGAAATATGTTGCGGCCCTGCCGATCCCAGCCTGACTCCCCTACCACAGTACCCGGAGGGGATGACACTACCAACACGACTGACGACACGGACGTTTCCCGGCACAGTGATCACCTTGACTCTGAGATCAGTGACCTCCCTACACAACCCAGTTCCTTCCCCGGGGTGCTGACTGGAGTGGGGCGTAGAGACAGTGACAGGGAGGGGAACAACCGACCCTTGAGGCGCACTGACCGCACCACTGCTGGGATCCCGCCCGGGCGGTCTTACAGGGACCAGTACGTATGGCCCACTTCTCAACCAACCCCTGTAACGTCTGCAGTCATCGCTGCCTGGGAACCGACGGTAGTTGACAGGGACTGCCAACCTTTAAGTGGGGGGGTATGTAATGGGGTCAACAAGTCCGACTGTATCCCTTCTGTAGAAATGGCTTTGAATACTGTTCCAGCAATTGCCCACAAGGGGGCAGCGTCGTACTGTACAACGACAAACACAGAGCTGGGAAATTCCCCACAGGAGCTGGTGTGTGAAAAACCAGAAGAGAAGACGCGGGAAAGTGGTGTTCAGCTCCGGAGCTCAGTGAGGAGAGTCCTGCGTGTGGTCTCCCTGAAGAGAGGGCTCGTTTTGCCGCAAAAGTCAGGAAGAAATCACCCGGTGAAAGCAGTTTCTGTCACTCCCAGTCTGCAGAACTTTGTTTTCCTCAGGGAGTTAACCGGACTACCGAGCACCGCCATCTGAGTGTAATTGCAGGGACTGTGACCTGCCTTCTTCTGCCCGGCGTGCTCCGGGACCAAAAGACTACTTATAATCCGTCACCAGCTGGGGAAGATAAAAGAAAAGAAAAGACCGAGGAGCTTCATCTCTCCAGCGCTGCACCGGGACCCATCACCGCGAGACCCCAGGCCTGCGACGTGGGAGCGACATCTTCTTTCGGGATAGACTGGTACGTGTTTGTAGGGAAAGTTAGGGAAAGTTGCCGCCATTTTTTTTGTTGTTGTTTTTTTTCTTGCTGCATACCCGGAAGGAGTGAAAGTCCAGGGGCTTCCTATACCCATGTGTGCAGATAGCTCAGTTGATTGTATTATAAACATGTTTCCTAGTAAAGAAATGTTACTACCGGTAAAATCTGAGTATGGGGATTTTGTTGGAATAGAGCATACACACACACCCGCGGCCCTCCCATCGGTCGCTTCAAAGCCATGAATTTCGAGGACTGTTCATGTACGTTTGGGTATATGGCATATCACTTGTCTATAAAGAACAGAAAACAAATATGAAAGCTATGGTGTGATCGATTACTATGGGAAACTTTTTCTTTTCAACAGTTTCAAAAATCTGCCCTACTATATTTAAAACTTTGAGTACATTTGATCCCCTATGAAATAATCTTTTACCTACGTCAGGAAATCCTCTTTAATTTTCTTCAACTACATTTTTTTTTATTTGCCTGCGTAACAAATTAATCCCAGGATGCTGCAGCTGAAAACACATTTCACTGTACAAGTAAGCCAAATTTGTCAAATGTGACAAAGACAATTATGTTATGTAAGACTGAAGTTCAGTTGATTTTCCATGCAAATTTGCGCATGGGACATCTACAGTGGATTATAGTACATATCCATGAGTACAGTGCCTGAAAAGTGAGATATCAATATCTCATCAAATGCTAGAATAATTTCCAAAATTTTGACAAGACTGAGATTCATGGAACTGTTTTTGAACCCATAACGTGAAAATAAGGTTAACACTGTCCCTGGGCTGTCCAGATCACGGCAGAGGGAGGAAATCACCACCATCTTTGTGGAGCTCACAGCATATGCTGTGTGCTTCACTTTCCCCCTGTCACCCGTTCGACATGTGTGAGTACCGGCACCGGGTCGCCGCCGCTACCGTTTCCAATGACACCCCCCGCCACCGCTACCCTCCCACCGCTCTCCCCGCTGCAAACTTTCATGCAGCAGAGCATTGTTTGTGTGCATGCGTGTGGCAGAGCATTGCAGGCGGGCATGTGGCAGAGCATTGCGGACGGGCATGTGGCAGAGCATTGCAGGCGGGCGTGTGTGTGGCAGAGCATTGTGTGCGTGCGTGAGGCAGAGCATTGCGGACGTGAGTTTGGTAGAGCATGGCAGGTGAGTGTGCGTCAGAGCATTGTGGGTATGCGTGTGGCAGAGCATTGTGTGTGGGCGTGCGTGTGGCAGAGCATTATGTATGAGCGTGCGTGTAGCAGAGAATTGTGTGTGGGCGTGCGTGTGGCAGAGCATTGCATGCATGCATGTGGCAGAGCATTGCGGGCGTGCTGGCGTGTGTGCGGCAGAGCATTGCGAGCAGGCGTCAGAGCATTGTGAGCATGCATACAGCAGAGCATTGTGTGCATGCGTGTGACACAGCATTGCGGGCGTGCATGCGGCAGAGCATTGCAGGTGGGTGTGCGTGTGGCAGAGCATTGTGTGTGTGCATGTGACAGAGCATTTTAAGGCATGCATGTGGCAGAGCATGGTAAGTGGGCGTGCATGCAGCAGAGCATTGTGTGCGTGCATGTGGCAGAGCATTAGGTGTGGGCATGCGCATGGTAGAGTATTGTGTGTGGGCGTGCGTGCAGCAGAGCATTGCATGTGCGTGTGTGTGTGGTAGAGCATTGCGTGTGTGCGTGCGTGTGCGGCAGAGCATTACATGTGGGCGTGCATGCAACAGAGCATTGCGTGCGACAGAGCATTGCATGTGTGCATGCAGAGCATTGCATGCGGTCGTGCGTGCATGCAGCAGAGCATTAAGGGGGTTTGTGTGTAGCACCGATGGGGCAAGGGGTTAAATTACTCGCCATCGGGCCTGATGATGTTGGGTCTAGGGATGTCAAGGGGTGGTCCTTTCACCCGCTTACATGGCCCCGAGGTGTACAATAAAGGAAGGGGTGGTAATGGAGGTTTGATTTCGTAACGCCACCTGCGGTATGGGGCCAGGAAATAGCCACCGCTGCTGTCGCTGTCCTCTGGGGCATATGGTAGTAACAGCCGGGATGTTTCTGCTCCAGGTGGAGCGGGCCCCAGGGAGATGATGGGGGTAGTAGTGATGCGTTGGGATGCAGGGCTGAGGGCGCCAACAGTAACCAGACGACACAGATTGGTAGTATCCTTTTACCTTTACAGGTAACAGGTTGTAGTCCCAAGGTTACCGTGATTCGGTCAGCCTGGTAGCAGGGAGGAATGTCTCTATGCCAGGTACGTTGGAGGCATTCCTTTATGCGGTTTGGATGTCGGATCCTTGTGGCTTGCAGCTACTTGGGGACCCCGGTTCTTGGTTGCTTAGTGCTATGTCCCTCTCTGACGGGTAGCGCGAGTCGGATATGGGACCCGCGTGTTCCTCCACGGTCCCAGTCTCTATTTTGCTACTTCGCCTTAGGGCTTTGTTGGTGGGCCAGGAAACATGGAATCTCCTGCCCTCCGGGTTTTACTACTGAGCCTTTAGTACCCAGTAATCTAGGACTCCGATGTCCTGTACAATGCAGTCAGTCCTGGAAAGCTTGTAGACAGTTCTCTTACAGCAACCAGTATCCTTCCTCTCCTCCAGGGTTCTGAGGTTCCCTTTCCTGTCCTCTGACTAACCCCTTCCAGACCCCTTTGGTCTGTGTTTTGGTTTCTTGTTTGTGGGGATCTGGCTCTCTGCTTTTGTCAGCAGGGCAGTTCCTCCAGCAAGAAAGGGAGCTTGCTCCCTGTTCATGTTTGGATTATTTGCACTTTAGAATATTATTTGTTCTGTGATTTTGTGTCTTCCCATTTTATCTATAGTACTTTTTAGGGTATGTGCGCACTAGGCGTTTTTTTCACGCTGCGTTTTTATGTGCGTTTTTGTCTCAAAAAACGCACCCGCGGCTAAAAAAACAGCACCCGCGGCTAAAAAAATGCATGCGTTTTTACCGCGATTTGGTGCGTTTTTTGCTACGTTTTTGCTCACTGCGTTTTTAATCAGTGCACAATGCCATTAAAGATTGTTGATGAAAAAAAAAAGCTCTGATGTCATTTCCTTCTTCAAAATGTTCATTGTATGCAGGAGAGCAGACAGCTGCAGAACTAGTGTATGCAGGAGAGCAGACAGCAGCTGCAGAACTACAAGGCTCAGCATCCTCCATCCAGGACTGTATGCAGGAGGTTTTTTACCCAAACAGAAAAAAAAATGACATGGGCTTCGCTATATTTTTGTATGCTAGCCAGGTACAGCAGGCAGCTATGGGCTGCCCCCAACCCCCAGCTGCCTATTTGTACCCGGCTGGGAATCAAAAATATAGGGAAGCCCTTTTTTTTTTTTTTATTTCATGAATTTCAAGAAATAATTAAAAAAAAAAATGACATAGGCTTCGCCCAATTTTTGAGTCCAGCCAGGTACAACTAGGCAGCTGAGGATTGGAATCCACAGTGCAGAGTGCCCATGCTTTCTGGGCACCCCCACTGCGAATTGCAGTTCGCAGCCACCCCAGAAAATGGCGCTTTCATAGAAGCGCCATCTTCTGGCGCTGTATGCAACTCTTCCAGCTGCCCTGATGCCGGGTGGCTCGCTGGGTAATAATGGAGTTAGGGCTAGCTGTATATTATCAGCTGGCCCTAAGCCCGAAATTCATGGTGTCACGCCAATATTAGACATGGCCACCATGAATTTCTAGTAAAGATAAAAAAACCACAACACACAGAAAAATATTTTTCTTATAAATAAAACACAACACAATTAGTGACTCCATCTTTATTAAAATATAGAACCCCCCTCCGCAGTAATCCTGGGTCAAGGGTCCCACGCCGTCCAATCCGGATCCAATATCATCTGATCGGTTTGCTGGAAGGCAAAGCAATCAGATGATGTGTCAGGTTCTAGGGGCTGAAGCACATCACACTTCAGCTGATTGTATAAAAGCCGATTATACAATCAGCTGAAGCATCAGTGCAAAAAAAAAAAAAATAAAATAAAAAATAAATACTCACGTCTGTGCTGATTACCGGCAGCTCCTGCAGCGATCGGATGAGAGTCTGATCCTGTCCCATCGCTGCAGGAGCTGCCGGTAATCAGCTGATGAAGTCTCCTGACGGCAGGATCAGCTGATAGCCAGCCGGGCGACACCGCGAGAATTACGATCAGCTGATGCGTCAGGTGACTGCATCAGGTGATCCACCGCCAGGTCCTGCAAGCTTCGTACGTGCCCCGGGGAGACTGCACACAGCCAAAGCGGCGGTACCGGGACAGGAGGTGGGAGCGGGCATGGCACCGGGACCCTGCAGACAGGTGAGTATATATGACATTTTTTTTTTTTCTACAGTTCACTTTTGTTTTCGCCGCTGCCTCCACCTCCCGCCCAGACATGGCGCCGCACGGCAGCATACATGCCCAGGACGGGAGGTGGACGCAGCGGTGATGGTACCGGGAGGATTCCTGCTTCTGTGTTTACCAACAGAAGGAATCCTCTTCCTGTACACGTCACTTTACTGCCCACCCCTTGCGTTTATAGCTGCGTTTTTAGTCATAGAAGCGCAGCTATATGCATCTTCATTGCGTTGTTGAACATCTCATTTAACTCAATGGATGAAAAACGCAGTGAAAAACGCAGGAATAATTGACATGCTGCATTTTTGTGGTCACCACAAAAACGCAGCTACAAAAAAATGCTGTGTGAGGACAGCACTTCTGAAAACCCATAGACATTGCTGGGGAAGCAATGTCACTGCGTTTTCAGGACAAAAACGTGGTAAAAAACGCCGCTAAAAACGCCTAGTGCGCACAAGGCCTTAGGGTATGTGCGCACGTTGCTTTTTACCTGCTTTTTACCTGCTTTTTTGCTGCTTTTTCTTCTGCGCTGTTTAATGCCAAAATGGATGTGTTCTTCTATTCAAGCAAAGTCTATGGGAATTTGGGTTTCTTGTTCACACTATGTTGTTCAAAATGCTGCCTTTTTGTGGCAGAACTTTGGTCAAAAACTCAGCTCTGCAGTGCAAAACCCAAATGGCAAAAACAATTGACATGTTGCTTCTTTGAAAAGCTGAGTTTTTGACCAAAGTTCTGCCAAAAAAGGCAGCATTTTGAACAACATAGTGTGAACAAGAAACCCAAATTCCCATAGACTTTGCTTGACTAGAAGAACACATCCATTTTGGCATTAAACAGCGCAGAAGAAAAAGCAGCAAAAAAGCAGGTAAAAAGCAGGTAAAAAGCAACGTGCGCACATACCCTTAAAGTGTCTGGCACAAGAGTATCTGATATAGTGGCGGAGAGACCGTGTGGTCTCAGATCTTTTTTCTATCAGGAGTTTGGTATTTTTTGCAGAGTTTTTTGCTGGGCGCAATCAGTTATCTTTCCTGTCCTGTTGAATCTAGTAAGTCGTGTCTCACCTTTCCTAATCTATATTTTCTATCTGTGTATTGTGTTTTCTTACATCACCGTCGTTTACATGTTGGGGGCTTGCTATTTCTTTGGGGACTGCTCCGAGGCAAGTTAGGATTCGTCATTTCTATGTTTCTATGTTATGTGTAGCATGTTTCTCCGGCTTTGACGAGGTGTCTAGGTGTATTAGGAACATCCCATTGCTACTTCTAGTGTTGTCCGATAGATAGGGGATTGCGGTCAGCTTAGTTTCCAACTACTCTTGTGGTTTGTTTTTTTCCTGATTAATGGGATTTTTAATGATTGTCCACGGTTACCAGTTCATAACAGTCAATATTTTGTGTGGCCACCATTATTTTCAAGCACTGCCTTAAAAGAAACCTGTCACCAGGTTTTTCCCTTATGAGCTGCGGCCACCAATGGTGAGCTCTTATATACAGTACAGCATTCCAGAATACTGTACAAAAGAGCCCAGGCCACTCTGTATAACGTAAAAAAATACCTCTTTGCCATCTGAGAATCCTCACATTAAATGTATTTCCCTTTCCTTTGGTGATGAAAGGGTTAATGACAGTTTTACATTCCAGCAGCTTCTGACTCCTTGCCTCAGGTGCTTCCGGTTGGTGACCACTCCCTTCAAAAAATAGCAACAGAAAGAGGAGATAAAAACTCCTCCAAAAATGTAATATACTTACAGCAAAAAAGAGGGCAACCAGTCCAGTTAGCCCAGGCCAACACATCTAATGCACCAAAAATTTTTGGAGGAGTTTTTATCTCCTCTTTCTGTTGCTATTTTTTGATATTTATTAGTGTAGGGACCCACAAGTATGGGGATCCGTGATGAGGATTGTGGGCTTATGTACATTGGCCAATTTACTAACTAATACCTCATATATATTTGAAATATATTTTTTGCACCTTTTTTTAACACGGGGTGCAGCCGGAGCTCTTAATACGGCCGTGCATAGTGGAGTCTCTGTCCCTTGTGTGCTGCAGTGAGTAGTGTCCGGGTAACCCGCCTAACCTAATAGTAAGGGCGTGATAATAGGTTGCTGGCTGGATACCATGCGCATACGAGTGTGAACAGTGCCCTATGCGTGCCACTAGTGTGCAATTTACCTTGCACCTGTGAAGTGTCCATCATGTTGAGAGGTTTGTCTGCATCCTGTTTGTGCATTAGATGTGTTGGCCTGGGCTAACTGGACTGGTTGCCCTCTTTTTTGCTGTGAGTATATTACATTTTTGGAGGAGTTTTTATCTCCTCTTTCTGTTGCTATTTTTTGATATTTATTAGTGTAGGGACCCACAAACATGGGGATCCGTGATGAGGATTGTGGGCTTATGTACATTGGCCAATTTACTAACTAATAACTCATATATATTTGAAATATATTTTTTGCACCTTTTTTTAACACGGGGTGCAGCCAGGCCTCTTAATACGGCCGTGCATAGTGGAGTCTCTGTCCCTTGTGTGCTGCAGTGAGTAGTGTTGTTAGGGCCAGGTGAACGGGCAGACCCAGGAGGTATATCCACTGGGCCGAACACCTTAATGAAGGCAAGGGGTCCGGTAGCCGGAGCACTACGGGTAGCAGGACAGTCCATGCAAAAGAGTGGAATATAGAAGTCCCTGGGACCACGGAGTCACTGATGGTAGTCCGGGTGACGGAGCTCAGGTTCGGAGGCCGAGATGATGTCAGGCAGAGTCCAGAACCGATGGAGCGAGAGGACGGGTCACCACAAGGATCAGAGATGGTACGGACTGACGGGATGGCAGATAGTCAGCGTTCGGGGTTCGGGAATCGGCAGGACCGGATGGCGAGGCAGGAGCGGCTCTAGAAGAGAGATAGGTAAGTATATCACAGAGACACAAGGAGACCTGACTCCTAGCTTAGGAAACACGAAGAACAGGCCCCGCCCACTTGGACATTAAACCCCTTTATACCCTGTACCTGTGTGTTCAATTTCCTGTCCGTGGACGCTGGCCCTTTAAGAAAGGGTCAATGACCGCGCGCGCGCCCTAATGCGCATGCGCGAGGCCCGGGTGCCAGAAGCCAGGGCAGGGAGCGGCGAACAGGAGGCAGGGGAGCCGGGCTGGAGCGAAGCTGCCGGCGGACGCTGGGAGCGGGGACCGGGACGCCTGGGGATCATAGGTGAGGGGGCCTGGAGGCTGTGGAGCGGGGGACGCCGGACAGAGGAGCCAGGGAGCGAGCCAGGGAAGCCGGGGAGCGTGGCAGGGGAGCCGGGGAGCTGGATAGGGGACCCGGGGAGCGTGACAGTACCCCCTCCCCCACGCCCCCCTCCCCGCAACTGGGACAGGAAGGCACGAATCAGAGGAGTACCCACATTCTCCCGGGGTTCCCAGAACCTATCCTCAGGACCATACCCCGCCCAGTCCACCAAGAAGAACTGCCGGCCCCGTACGGTTTTCATGGCCACGATATCCCTTACCGCATAGATGTCATCATCAGCAATAGGAGGAGGAGCAGAACTGGCAGCAGCGGAGAAGGGACCAAGGACAACCGGCTTGAGCAGGGAGACGTGGAAGGAGTTGGGTATCCTCATCGTGGCCGGGAGCTGCAGCTTGTAGGAGACCTCATTTATTCTGCAGAGGTTTTTAAACGGCCCGATGTAGCGAGGACCCAGCTTGTATGATGGTAGCTTCAATCGGACGTACTTGGAAGCAAGCCAGACGAGATCTCCTGGAGAGAAACACGGAGGATCCAAACGCCTCTTGTCTGCGTGTCTCTTCATCCGCAGGGAAGCACGTCCAAGGGACGCCTTGACAGAGTCCCAAATTGTTGCAAAGTCACGGGCTACAGCATCAGCAGCAGGGACATCCGAGGAAGAGGATACAGGCAATGGGACGGAAGGCTGAAGTCCGTAAACGACATGGAAGGGAGAGCTGGAGGAGGACTCACTGACGTGGTAGTTATGGGAGAGTTCAGCCCAAGGAAGAAGCGTGGACGTCATGATGGGCGTTGACGTAGTGACGTAAGAAGGAGGTCAAGATCTGATTGACTCGTTCCACTTGGCCATTCGACTGAGGATGGTAGGCTGAAGAAAAGTCCAGAGTCACTCCCAGATGTTTGCAGAGAGCCCTCCAGAAGCGGGAGGTGAACTGAGTTCCTCTGTCGGACACAATGTGTGATGGAAAGCCATGCAACCGGAAGATGTGCTGTATGTAGGCCTCAGCAAGTTCCTGGGCTGAGGGCAGTCCAGCCATAGGGACGAAATGAGCCATTTTGGAGAACCGATCCACCACGACCCATATGACTGTGTGTCCGGAGGACAGAGGCAAGTCCGTAATGAAGTCCATTGCAATGTGTTGCCACGGAACTGAGGGTATAGGCAGAGGCAGAAGACGGCCATATGGCAGATGTTTGGGCGTCTTGTTCCTGGCACAAGAGGAGCAGGCTGAGACAAAAGAAGCGACGTCCGTACGAAGGGATGGCCAACAGTAATGACGTACAATCGTACTCCATGTTCTTTTCTGACCAGCATGGCCGGCTGTTTTCGAGGCATGGCCCCAGTGCAACACTTTTTGCCTATCAGTCTCAGAGACATAGGTCTTCCCGGGCGGTATCTGGGCCAGGGTGACAGGGGCCACCGGAATGATTTTACTAGGGAAGATGATGGGCTGGGATGTCTCCTCCTCCTGCTCCATGGGCATGAATGACCTGGACAAGGCATCTGCGCGTACATTCTTGTCCGCAGGTCGGAAATGGAGCTGGAAATCGAACCTGGCAAAGAACAAGGACCACCTGGCTTGCCGTGGGTTCAGTCGCTGAGCGGACCGCAGGTATTCCAGGTTCTTGTGGTCCGTGTAAATGATCACGTGGTACACTGCTCCCTCCAGAAGGTAGCGCCATTCCTCCAGAGCCAGTTTGACTGCCAATAGCTCTCGGTCACCGATGGTGTAGTTGCGTTCAGGTGCTGAGAAGCTCTTGGAGAAGAAACCGCAAGTCACCATCTTCCCGGAGGAGGACTTCTGCATGAGCACTGCTCCGGCTCCCGAGGAGGAGGCATCCACCTCCAAGGTGAACTGTCGGTTTAACTCCGGACGGTGGAGCACAGGGGAGGAAGCAAATGCCCGCTTCAGAGAGCCAAACGCGGCGTCGGCCGCAGGTGACCAGTCCTTTGGATTAGCCCCCTTCTTGGTCAAGGCGGAGAGAGGTGCGCTCAGAGCCGAGAAGTGAGGGATGAACTGACGGTAATAGTTTGCGAATCCCAGAAAGCGTTGGATTGCCTTCAGTCCAGAAGGAGGGGGCCAGTTGAGAATGGAAGAGACCTTCTCCGGATCCATCTGCAGTCCGGTATCGGAGATTACATAACCCAGGAAGGGAAGAGAAGACTGCTCGAAGACACACTTCTCGTACTTGGCGTACAGACGATTTTCCCTCAGTCTTTGTAGTACCAGCTGCACGTTCTCTCTGTGGGTCTGGAGGTCCGGAGAAAAGACCACGATGTCATCAAGATACACCACCACACAGATGTAGAGAAGGTCCCGGAACACGTCGTTCACCAATTCCTGAAAGACTGCTGGTGCGTTACACAGGCCGAAGGGCATCACACAGTATTCATAGTGCCCATCGCGAGTATTGAACGCGGTCTTCCATTCGTCCCCAGAGCGGATGCGGACCAGGTTGTAGGCACCCCGAAGATCCAACTTGGTAAACACACGAGCTCCTCTAAGCCGATCAAACAATTTGGGGATGAGCGGCAGGGGGTATTTATTTTTCACGGTGATTTGGTTCAATCCCCGGTAGTCAGTGCATGGGCGTAGGTCGCCCTCTTTCTTCTTAACGAAGAAGAAGCCTGCTCCAGCAGGAGAGGAGGATCTCCGAATGAATCCCCTTGCCAGGTTCTCTGTGATGTAGGTAGACATGGCCCTTGTTTCAGCAGGAGACAGCGGATATATCCGTCCTCGAGGTGGTGTAGTTCCCGGGAGCAGGTCGATGGCACAATCGTAAGGACGATGTGGCGGCAGTACCTCTGACTCCTTTTTATCAAAGACGTCCGCGAAGGACCTATAGGCCGAGGGCAGTCTCGGTAGGGACTCTGGAACCGGAGGTTGTCGGATAGGTTGAATAGTCTTCAGACAGTTCTCGTGGCAAGAGGAGCCCCATCGGGTGATTTCACCAGTACCCCAGCTGACTGAGGGTTCGTGTGTCCGTAACCAGGGGAGTCCCAGCAGGATTTGATGGGACATGTGTGGGAGGACATAGAGAGCGATGTTCTCGGTGTGCAGGGCACCGATACGCAGTTCCACCGGCTTGGTGATCCACGAGATGGTGTCAGAGAGGGGTCTCCCATCCACAGAGGCAATCACTAGGGGTTTGTCGAGTGGAGTAACAGGCACATGGTACTTGTCCACCGTGGCCTGCTGGATGAAATTGCCTGCTGCCCCGGAATCGAGGTACGCCTCGGCCGTGAACCACGTCTCTCCCGTTGTCACTTGAACAGTCCACGTAACCGGGTCTGAGAGAATCCCAGCACCTAGGGTGGCCTCTCCTACCAACCCTAGGCTTTGGAGTTTCCCGGCCTCTCTGGACAGGAGCGTAGAAGGTGTGTGCCCTCTCCACAGTAGAAGCAGAGGCCCTTGGCGAGCCGTTCTGCTCGGCGTTGTTCAGACTGCCGCAAACGGTCGATCTGCATGGGCTCGTGGACGGAGACACCAGATGACGTTGACTGAAGTACGGCGGGCTTCTGCGGAGGAGAGGAATGCCGTATCGGACGTCTCTCACGGGACACCTCTTTGGATCGTTCCTGAAAACGAAGATCCACTCGAGTCGCTAGGGCAATCAGGGCATCCAGGGTGGACGGCACGTCACGACCAGTCAGCTCATCTTTGATACGACCCGAGAGGCCTTCCCAGAAGGCGGCGGTTAGAGCCTCATTGTTCCACCCGAGTTCCGAAGCCAAGGTACGAAAACGGATGGCATATTGACCCACCGTCAGAGTCCCCTGACGTAGCCGGAGGAGAGATGAGGCAGACGCGGAGGCGCGTCCGGGCTCGTCAAAGGTGCCACGAAATGCCTGCAGGAACTCCTGGATGTTGGTGGTCACCGGATCCTCCTTCTCCCACAAGGGGTTCATCCAGGCCAGCGCCTCACCCTCTAGATGGGACATCATGAACGCGACCTTGGCTTGGTCGGAGGCAAACAAGTGCGGCAGCTGCTTGAAGTGGAGAGAGCATTGGTTGATGAAACCCCTGCAGGTCTTGGGATCTCCGGTGTACCGGGGTGGTGAGGCTAAACGAAGTCTGGAAGCATCCGAGGAGGCTGCCACGGGAGCTGTGGCCGTGGATTGTACAGTGGAAGCTTGAGATGCCGAAGATGTGACCAACGCTTGCAGCGTGTTCAGGCGGGCGTCCACAGAAGACATGAAGTTCAGCATGCGGGTCTGGGTCTCACGCTGGCGTGTGAGTTCCTCCTGCAAGGCCGCTAGTGCTTGGGCGGGATCCATGGCCTGTTCTTACTGTTAGGGCCAGGTGGACGGGCAGACCCAGGAGGTGGATCCACTGGGCCGAACACCTTAATGAAGGCAAGGGGTCCGGTAGCCGAAGCACTACGGGTAGCAGGACAGTCCATGCAAAAGAGTGGAATGGAGAAGTCCCTGGGACCACGGAGTCACTGATGGTAGTCCGGGTGACGGAGCTCAGGTTCGGAGGCCGAGATGATGTCAGGCAGAGTCCGGAACCGATGGAGCGAGAGGACGGGTCACCACAAGGATCAGAGATGGTACGGACTGACGGGATGGCAGATAGTCAGCGTTCGGGGTTCGGGAATCGGCAGGACCGGATGGCGAGGCAGGAGCGGCTCTAGAAGAGAGATAGGTAAGTATATCACAGAGACACAAGGAGACTTGACTCCTAGCTTAGGAAACACAAAGAACAGGCCCCGCCCACTTGGACATTAAACCCCTTTATACCCTGTACCTGTGTGTTCAATTTCCTGTCCGTGGACGCTGGCCCTTTAAGAAAGGGTCAATGACCGCGTGCGCGCCCTAATGCGCATGCGCGAGGCCCGGGTGCCAGAAGCCAGGGCAGGGAGCGGCGAACAGGAGGCAGGGGAGCCGGGCTGGAGCGAAGCTGCCGGCGGACGCTGGGAGCGGGGACCGGGACGCCTGGGGATCATAGGTGAGGGGGCCTGGAGGCTGTGGAGCGGGGGACGCCGGACAGAGGAGCCGGGGAGCGAGCCAGGGAAGCCGGGGAGCGTGGCAGGGGAGCCGGGGAGCTGGACAAGGGCCCCTTGGAGCGTGACAAGTGTCCGGGTAACTCGCCTAACCTAATAGTAAGGGCGTGATAATAGGTTGCTGGCTGGATACCATGCGCATACGAGTGTGAACAGTGCCCTATGCGCGCCACTAGTGTGCAATTTACCTTGCACCTGTGAAGTGTCCATCATGTTGAGAGGTTTGTCTGCATCCTGTTGGTGCATTAGATGTGTTGGCCTGGGCTAACTGGACTGGTTGCACTCTTTTTTGCTGTGAGTATATTACATTTTTGGAGGAGTTTTTATCTCCTCTTTCTGTTGCTATTTTATGATATTTATTAGTGTAGGGACCCACAAGCATGGGGATCCGTGATGAGGATTGTGGGCTTATGTACATTGGCCAATTTACTAACTAATACCTCATATATATTTGAAATATATTTTTTGCATCTTTTTTAACACGGGGTGCAGCCGGGCCTTTTAATACGGCCGTGCATAGTGGAGTCTCTGTCCCTTGTGTGCTGCAGTGAGTAGTGTCCGGGTAACCCGCCTAACCTAATAGTAAGGGCGTGATAATAGGTTGCTGGCTGGATACCATGCGCATACGAGTGTGAACAGTGCCCTATACGCGCCACTAGTGTGCAATTTACCTTGCACCTGTGAAGTGTCCATCATGTTGAGGGGTTTGTCTGCATCCTGTTGGTGCATTAGATGTGTTGGCCTGGGCTAACTGGACTGGTTGCCCTCTTTTTTGCTGTGAGTATGTCCACTCCCTTCCCCTATATATATTCACATCTACCAGTTGAGGGGCCACGTATTCTGATTAATTCTGGAGCTAGGCCTCATGGTGGAAGGAGTTGCTGGAGCCCTTGTTTTTTTAAGTGGTTTAGGCTGCAGCCGTGAAGTTGAGCTTTATCCTTTCTTGTTTCCCCTGTCTGTTGTACCGTCCCTTCTTGTTCTATTAGTGCAGTGGTGAGACTAGCGATCCTCACCTGCCAGTTCACTGGCCAGGGTTATTACAGGGTCTCTAAGGGCTTCAAGTATCCTGTTTGGCAACAGGTGTGGAACCTGTATTGGAACTGGCTAGGAGAGTAGGGTACAGCCGCAGGTGAGTGCAAGAGGTGTCCCATCATCCCCTTCCCTAGCATCCACTGTTATTAAAGTGTCCCCAGTGTACCCTTTGTTTGTTATGATGAAACCCCTGTTTGTTGTGTGTCTTGCCTCACGCCAGACCTGACTCAAGTCCATTGCATGACTGGTCGCCAACTTTGCTACTACCTCTACTTGCTACTACCTGCTCCTTGGCAACACATATCAATGGATTTGCTCCAGCATCTGGGTAGTAGTAGGCAGGTTCTGAAAAATGGCCCTCTTCACTCCGCTGTCCAGTATTCCTTCCGCGCCTGTGCTCACTGGGAACTTCATCCAGCATATCTTAAGTCTACATGGCCTACCGCTGCACATTGTGTTTGATAGAGGCATCTAAATCACATATTGGTTTTGGAGGGCTACCTGTAAGCTGCTGGATGAGCGCCCATTACACCAGTGGTGGATGCTGCGGTCTGCACATAGCGCTCGATCATCCTGATGCCAGTGATAATTAAACATGTCTGCACACTGATGAAGGTCACCTGACCAAAACGTTTGTGCCTGTTTATTACTGGATATTTAAACTAAATAGAACAAAATCACCTATTGAGTGCCAAGTATTGATTGATACTTAATATTTGTGTCATGAACGATGTGACTGTAGGATAGCGAGGGACAGGGGGCTCCTATACTGTCCCTCACAGGGGACCCTACTCTGTTATTATCTTCAGGGCTACCTCTAATGGTGGAGATGCCTGAGTCTCATGTCTGGCTGTACTCCTGACCAAAACTAATCCACCGCCCTTTCACATGCCCAGGGAAGGAAGGGGCAGGAGTGTGATGCAAACAGATTTAGACAGACATGAAAAAACAGAAACTCAGGCACACTGCAAACTCACCGGAACAAACAGTAAGAAACTAAGGAGAAAAGCAAGAGAAGTAAGACAGCAACAATAGGACAACAAGGGTAAACATAACAACTACTCACAACAATAATGCACAACAACCACCAGTAAGTCTGAATTAAATCACCTATGCAGACCTGACATTACTGGAAGTATTCAGGCAGTATTTATAGGAGGGAAGTGAATATGACTGGCTCTCCCAAAGCAGATGACTAAAGGAGATTAATAAGAAGACAATCAGAAATTAACTCTTGCTAGCCTGCCTCTGAACGCCCGAGTCTCCCTGCGCTAAACACAGCCTCCAGAGAAGTTAGAATGCAGAGTGCAAGAATCTTGAGTTTCCAAAATCCTGATACCGCCATGACAATTGGCGATGCTTGATAAAACCTCCTTGTGACAAATTGGTTGCACACCCAGGAATAAATAACTGCAATCAATCACTTCCTATAATAATTTCCATAATAATAATAATAATAATAAAAAAATAAATAATAATAATAATGTTCCATAATGAAGAAATCAACAGTAGTTTAAGAATTGGTTTTATTTATTCATTTTTTTACTCCATTCATCTTGCAGTATAAGGGATGAGAAGGCTTTGTTCCTCATGTCAGTATGATTACAGTGATACCAGATTTATATAGTTTTAGGTTTGGCTACTCTCACACTAAAAAGGGCTTTTTTACAAAATAAAATGTATTGTATCACCATATTTTAAAAGCTGTATTTTTTTTAATTAAGGTAAAGCAACAGAAATTCTGCATCAGTAATCCAGGGATATATGCACACGTGGTCGAAATTGTTGGTACCCCTCATATAATGAAAGAAAAACCCACAATAGTCACAGAAATAACTGTAATCTGACAAAAGTAATACTAAATAAAAAAAATGTATGAAAATGAACAAATGAAAGTCAGACATTGCTTTTCTGCTTCCATAGAATTTAAAAAAGAAAAATAAAACTCATGAAATAGGCCTGGACAGAAATTGTGGCACTCTCCTCCTTAACTTAATATTTAATTGCACAACCTTTTGGGGCAATCACTGCAATCAAATTATTCTTGTAGCTGTCAATGAGACTTATAAAAATCCTTGTCTTTATTGAATAGTCCAAATATCTACAAAGGGTTAAAATGGTGTGGGAAAATCACCAGAATGCAATGTTGATTAAATATTCTCTTTATTCATGTACAGGTCAAGTCAACGCGTTTCTGAGGTTGCAGCCTCCTTTATCAGGACAACAGTTAAAAACTGAACAGACAGTACAGAGAACATTAAAAACAAGTGTAGATATCATGACGTTATAAATATGCACCGTAAAATATCCTCTAGAACAGCTTGAAAAAAATATAGATAACTTTAGTGTAAAACAGTTTATCTGAAACATACGAGAGAATAAAAACAACCTATGGTTGATACTGTAGTGTTAGATCTTGCCTTGAATTCAAACCCTTAGAAATGCGTGTGTCAAGAATAAGTATCCTGTAGCTCTCTCTATTCAGGAGTTTATGTCTATGATCTCGTCCTCTAACAAGTGTAATTACTTTCTCAATGACATAGAATCTACAAGTGTCAAGATTACCTTGATCCGTCTTGAGAAAATGTTTAAAGAGTTCAGATATGTTTACTGCAGTAAGATTAACAGCATCTGCCAGATGTTTTCTGATGCGGATTTTCAGACTGTTTGTAGTACATCCTACATATTGCACACAGCAGTCAGTAGATTCCACTACATATACTATTTGATCACAGCTACAATTAATAAAACTATTGACAGTGAATTTTTTATCCATTGACTCAAAAACACAGCATTTTGATAGCTGCGGACAATCATGTGAGGGCTTTTTCTTTGCGGGATGAGCTAGTCTTTATTGGTACTATTTTGGGGCACATAATATTTTTTGATCGCCTTTTATTCCACTTTTTGTGTTTCAAAATGAAGAAGAACTAGCAATTCAGGAATAGGGTTTTTTTACGCTGCTCACCATGTCATAAAAGTGATAAGATAGATTTATGCTTTGGCTCAGTTCAATTAAAGCAATACCACATTTATATTTTTTTATGTTTTGCTGCTTTTACACAATAAAAACAATTTTCTAGAAAAAAAATTGTTTTACCATGGCTTTATGCTAACAGCTATAGCTTTTTTATTGTTTTACTGACCTATCTTTATTGTGGCTTGGTTTTTTACGGGACAAAATGAAGTTTACAGTGATACCATTTCTGTTTCCATACGATTTTTTTATTCCGTTTTCTCCCACTTTTTTGTTGGCTGTATGATGAAATGACATCGTTTTTGCTATGTTTTTTTTAGGGGTTAAATAATGTGACTGTTTTTTAGATCAGCTCGTTCCAGATGCGGCAATACCAAATGTGTGCTTTTTTTTCATTTATTTTTGTTTTTACATAAATATACGTATTTATTAGTGTAATATTTTTTCATTTTTTGTTCTTCATTTTGTTTAAAGTTTTAAATATTTGTACAGTTTGTTTTTCATTCTTTTTTTTTTTTACTTAGTCCCTCTATGGGATTTTAACTGTTATTATCCTGATCTCTGTTCTAATGCAATGCAATACACATGTACTGCAATGCATTACACCTGTCAGCGTTACAATGACAAAACACCTTTTAGACCATGCTTTTGGCATGGTTTAACAGGCCACTGTAGCTGGCATACCCAGAGGTCATTATTTGACCTCGGGTTGTCATGACAATCATCGTCAACCTGCGATTACATTGTGGGGATGCCAATCCAGTTGTAGGGGGAGCCTCCTCTCTTTCCTAAACTCCTAAATGCTGCAATCGCTATTGATTGCTGCATTTAGGGGGTTAAACAGCAAGTCGCAGTGCAGGCACCTGACTGAATAGGATAACTGAAGTGAGCACTAATATATATATTATGAGTGCAAGCCAAAAAATACATACTATACAAAGGATAAGGCTGCACATCAAACATAGATAATGGTATAATGCCTCAAGCATATGGAAAAATATTGGAATATACAATGAAAAATGCTACTTGCTAATTTGAACATGTGAATAATGAATTGCATACCTGCCATGAATATTAGGAAAAAGGAGATATTTAGCAATCGCATTGATCAATGTAACTGAGCCCCAAAGCCTCGTCAAGGCATATCTCTATATTGGGGTCCCTAGCTCTGTGACCCTAACTGTGTGTCATCTCATTGCAATTAAAAACTGCTGTGGGTGGAGAGGGGTAACTAAGGACTTTCTTATATAGGAGATGGAAAAAACATGGCCGAAAGGGGCAGAGCTGTGTTCACATTCAGAAAAAAAACTACATATAACTGAATAGGATAACTGAAGTGAGCACTAATATATATATTATGAGTGCAAGCCAAAAAATACATACTATACAAAGGATAAGGCTGCACATCAAACATAGATAATGGTATAATGCCTCAAGCATATGGAAAAATATTGGAATATACAATGAAAAATGCTACTTGCTAATTTGAACATGTGAATAATGAATTGCATACCTGCTATGAATATTAGGAAAAAGGAGATATTTAGCAATCGCATTGATCAATGTAACTGAGCCCCAAAGCCTCGTCAAGGCATATCTCTATATTGGGGTCCCTAGCTCTGTGACCCTAACTGTGTGTCATCTCATTGCAATTAAAAACTGCTGTGGGTGGAGAGGGGTAACTAAGGACTTTCTTATATAGGAGATGGAAAAAACATGGCCGAAAGGGGCAGAGCTGTGTTCACATTCAGAAAAAAAACTACATATAACTGAATAGGATAACTGAAGTGAGCACTAATATATATATATTATGAGTGCAAGCCAAAAAATACATACTATACAAAGGATAAGGCTGCACATCAAACATAGATAATGGTATAATGCCTCAAGCATATGGAAAAATATTGGAATATACAATGAAAAATGCTACTTGCTAATTTGAACATGTGAATAATGAATTGCATACCTGCTATGAATATTAGGAAAAAGGAGATATTTAGCAATCGCATTGATCAATGTAACTGAGCCCCAAAGCCTCGTCAAGGCATATCTCTATATTGGGGTCCCTAGCTCTGTGACCCTAACTGTGTGTCATCTCATTGCAATTAAAAACTGCTGTGGGTGGAGAGGGGTAACTAAGGACTTTCTTATATAGGAGATGGAAAAAACATGGCCGAAAGGGGCAGAGCTGTGTTCACATTCAGAAAAAAAACTACATATAACTGAATAGGATAACTGAAGTGAGCACTAATATATATATTATGAGTGCAAGCCAAAAAATACATACTATACAAAGGATAAGGCTGCACATCAAACATAGATAATGGTATAATGCCTCAAGCATATGGAAAAATATTGGAATATACAATGAAAAATGCTACTTGCTAATTTGAACATGTGAATAATGAATTGCATACCTGCTATGAATATTAGGAAAAAGGAGATATTTAGCAATCGCATTGATCAATGTAACTGAGCCCCAAAGCCTCGTCAAGGCATATCTCTATATTGGGGTCCCTAGCTCTGTGACCCTAACTGTGTGTCATCTCATTGCAATTAAAAACTGCTGTGGGTGGAGAGGGGTAACTAAGGACTTTCTTATATAGGAGATGGAAAAAACATGGCCGAAAGGGGCAGAGCTGTGTTCACATTCAGAAAAAAAACTACATATAACTGAATAGGATAACTGAAGTGAGCACTAATATATATATTATGAGTGCAAGCCAAAAAATACATACTATACAAAGGATAAGGCTGCACATCAAACATAGATAATGGTATAATGCCTCAAGCATATGGAAAAATATTGGAATATACAATGAAAAATGCTACTTGCTAATTTGAACATGTGAATAATGAATTGCATACCTGCTATGAATATTAGGAAAAAGGAGATATTTAGCAATCGCATTGATCAATGTAACTGAGCCCCAAAGCCTCGTCAAGGCATATCTCTATATTGGGGTCCCTAGCTCTGTGACCCTAACTGTGTGTCATCTCATTGCAATTAAAAACTGCTGTGGGTGGAGAGGGGTAACTAAGGACTTTCTTATATAGGAGATGGAAAAAACATGGCCGAAAGGGGCAGAGCTGTGTTCACATTCAGAAAAAAAACTACATATAACTGAATAGGATAACTGAAGTGAGCACTAATATATATATTATGAGTGCAAGCCAAAAAATACATACTATACAAAGGATAAGGCTGCACATCAAACATAGATAATGGTATAATGCCTCAAGCATATGGAAAAATATTGGAATATACAATGAAAAATGCTACTTGCTAATTTGAACATGTGAATAATGAATTGCATACCTGCTATGAATATTAGGAAAAAGGAGATATTTAGCAATCGCATTGATCAATGTAACTGAGCCCCAAAGCCTCGTCAAGGCATATCTCTATATTGGGGTCCCTAGCTCTGTGACCCTAACTGTGTGTCATCTCATTGCAATTAAAAACTGCTGTGGGTGGAGAGGGGTAACTAAGGACTTTCTTATATAGGAGATGGAAAAAACATGGCCGAAAGGGGCAGAGCTGTGTTCACATTCAGAAAAAAAACTACATATAACTGAATAGGATAACTGAAGTGAGCACTAATATATATATTATGAGTGCAAGCCAAAAAATACATACTATACAAAGGATAAGGCTGCACATCAAACATAGATAATGGTATAATGCCTCAAGCATATGGAAAAATATTGGAATATACAATGAAAAATGCTACTTGCTAATTTGAACATGTGAATAATGAATTGCATACCTGCTATGAATATTAGGAAAAAGGAGATATTTAGCAATCGCATTGATCAATGTAACTGAGCCCCAAAGCCTCGTCAAGGCATATCTCTATATTGGGGTCCCTAGCTCTGTGACCCTAACTGTGTGTCATCTCATTGCAATTAAAAACTGCTGTGGGTGGAGAGGGGTAACTAAGGACTTTCTTATATAGGAGATGGAAAAAACATGGCCGAAAGGGGCAGAGCTGTGTTCACATTCAGAAAAAAAACTACATATAACTGAATAGGATAACTGAAGTGAGCACTAATATATATATTATGAGTGCAAGCCAAAAAATACATACTATACAAAGGATAAGGCTGCACATCAAACATAGATAATGGTATAATGCCTCAAGCATATGGAAAAATATTGGAATATACAATGAAAAATGCTACTTGCTAATTTGAACATGTGAATAATGAATTGCATACCTGCTATGAATATTAGGAAAAAGGAGATATTTAGCAATCGCATTGATCAATGTAACTGAGCCCCAAAGCCTCGTCAAGGCATATCTCTATATTGGGGTCCCTAGCTCTGTGACCCTAACTGTGTGTCATCTCATTGCAATTAAAAACTGCTGTGGGTGGAGAGGGGTAACTAAGGACTTTCTTATATAGGAGATGGAAAAAACATGGCCGAAAGGGGCAGAGCTGTGTTCACATTCAGAAAAAAAACTACATATAACTGAATAGGATAACTGAAGTGAGCACTAATATATATATTATGAGTGCAAGCCAAAAAATACATACTATACAAAGGATAAGGCTGCACATCAAACATAGATAATGGTATAATGCCTCAAGCATATGGAAAAATATTGGAATATACAATGAAAAATGCTACTTGCTAATTTGAACATGTGAATAATGAATTGCATACCTGCTATGAATATTAGGAAAAAGGAGATATTTAGCAATCGCATTGATCAATGTAACTGAGCCCCAAAGCCTCGTCAAGGCATATCTCTATATTGGGGTCCCTAGCTCTGTGACCCTAACTGTGTGTCATCTCATTGCAATTAAAAACTGCTGTGGGTGGAGAGGGGTAACTAAGGACTTTCTTATATAGGAGATGGAAAAAACATGGCCGAAAGGGGCAGAGCTGTGTTCACATTCAGAAAAAAAACTACATATAACTGAATAGGATAACTGAAGTGAGCACTAATATATATATTATGAGTGCAAGCCAAAAAATACATACTATACAAAGGATAAGGCTGCACATCAAACATAGATAATGGTATAATGCCTCAAGCATATGGAAAAATATTGGAATATACAATGAAAAATGCTACTTGCTAATTTGAACATGTGAATAATGAATTGCATACCTGCTATGAATATTAGGAAAAAGGAGATATTTAGCAATCGCATTGATCAATGTAACTGAGCCCCAAAGCCTCGTCAAGGCATATCTCTATATTGGGGTCCCTAGCTCTGTGACCCTAACTGTGTGTCATCTCATTGCAATTAAAAACTGCTGTGGGTGGAGAGGGGTAACTAAGGACTTTCTTATATAGGAGATGGAAAAAACATGGCCGAAAGGGGCAGAGCTGTGTTCACATTCAGAAAAAAAACTACATATAACTGAATAGGATAACTGAAGTGAGCACTAATATATATATTATGAGTGCAAGCCAAAAAATACATACTATACAAAGGATAAGGCTGCACATCAAACATAGATAATGGTATAATGCCTCAAGCATATGGAAAAATATTGGAATATACAATGAAAAATGCTACTTGCTAATTTGAACATGTGAATAATGAATTGCATACCTGCTATGAATATTAGGAAAAAGGAGATATTTAGCAATCGCATTGATCAATGTAACTGAGCCCCAAAGCCTCGTCAAGGCATATCTCTATATTGGGGTCCCTAGCTCTGTGACCCTAACTGTGTGTCATCTCATTGCAATTAAAAACTGCTGTGGGTGGAGAGGGGTAACTAAGGACTTTCTTATATAGGAGATGGAAAAAACATGGCCGAAAGGGGCAGAGCTGTGTTCACATTCAGAAAAAAAACTACATATAACTGAATAGGATAACTGAAGTGAGCACTAATATATATATTATGAGTGCAAGCCAAAAAATACATACTATACAAAGGATAAGGCTGCACATCAAACATAGATAATGGTATAATGCCTCAAGCATATGGAAAAATATTGGAATATACAATGAAAAATGCTACTTGCTAATTTGAACATGTGAATAATGAATTGCATACCTGCTATGAATATTAGGAAAAAGGAGATATTTAGCAATCGCATTGATCAATGTAACTGAGCCCCAAAGCCTCGTCAAGGCATATCTCTATATTGGGGTCCCTAGCTCTGTGACTCTAACTGTGTGTCATCTCATTGCAATTAAAAACTGCTGTGGGTGGAGAGGGGTAACTAAGGACTTTCTTATATAGGAGATGGAAAAAACATGGCCGAAAGGGGCAGAGCTGTGTTCACATTCAGAAAAAAAACTACATATAACTGAATAGGATAACTGAAGTGAGCACTAATATATATATTATGAGTGCAAGCCAAAAAATACATACTATACAAAGGATAAGGCTGCACATCAAACATAGATAATGGTATAATGCCTCAAGCATATGGAAAAATATTGGAATATACAATGAAAAATGCTACTTGCTAATTTGAACATGTGAATAATGAATTGCATACCTGCTATGAATATTAGGAAAAAGGAGATATTTAGCAATCGCATTGATCAATGTAACTGAGCCCCAAAGCCTCGTCAAGGCATATCTCTATATTGGGGTCCCTAGCTCTGTGACCCTAACTGTGTGTCATCTCATTGCAATTAAAAACTGCTGTGGGTGGAGAGGGGTAACTAAGGACTTTCTTATATAGGAGATGGAAAAAACATGGCCGAAAGGGGCAGAGCTGTGTTCACATTCAGAAAAAAAACTACATATAACTGAATAGGATAACTGAAGTGAGCACTAATATATATATTATGAGTGCAAGCCAAAAAATACATACTATACAAAGGATAAGGCTGCACATCAAACATAGATAATGGTATAATGCCTCAAGCATATGGAAAAATATTGGAATATACAATGAAAAATGCTACTTGCTAATTTGAACATGTGAATAATGAATTGCATACCTGCTATGAATATTAGGAAAAAGGAGATATTTAGCAATCGCATTGATCAATGTAACTGAGCCCCAAAGCCTCGTCAAGGCATATCTCTATATTGGGGTCCCTAGCTCTGTGACCCTAACTGTGTGTCATCTCATTGCAATTAAAAACTGCTGTGGGTGGAGAGGGGTAACTAAGGACTTTCTTATATAGGAGATGGAAAAAACATGGCCGAAAGGGGCAGAGCTGTGTTCACATTCAGAAAAAAAACTACATATAACTGAATAGGATAACTGAAGTGAGCACTAATATATATATTATGAGTGCAAGCCAAAAAATACATACTATACAAAGGATAAGGCTGCACATCAAACATAGATAATGGTATAATGCCTCAAGCATATGGAAAAATATTGGAATATACAATGAAAAATGCTACTTGCTAATTTGAACATGTGAATAATGAATTGCATACCTGCTATGAATATTAGGAAAAAGGAGATATTTAGCAATCGCATTGATCAATGTAACTGAGCCCCAAAGCCTCGTCAAGGCATATCTCTATATTGGGGTCCCTAGCTCTGTGACCCTAACTGTGTGTCATCTCATTGCAATTAAAAACTGCTGTGGGTGGAGAGGGGTAACTAAGGACTTTCTTATATAGGAGATGGAAAAAACATGGCCGAAAGGGGCAGAGCTGTGTTCACATTCAGAAAAAAAACTACATATAACTGAATAGGATAACTGAAGTGAGCACTAATATATATATTATGAGTGCAAGCCAAAAAATACATACTATACAAAGGATAAGGCTGCACATCAAACATAGATAATGGTATAATGCCTCAAGCATATGGAAAAATATTGGAATATACAATGAAAAATGCTACTTGCTAATTTGAACATGTGAATAATGAATTGCATACCTGCTATGAATATTAGGAAAAAGGAGATATTTAGCAATCGCATTGATCAATGTAACTGAGCCCCAAAGCCTCGTCAAGGCATATCTCTATATTGGGGTCCCTAGCTCTGTGACCCTAACTGTGTGTCATCTCATTGCAATTAAAAACTGCTGTGGGTGGAGAGGGGTAACTAAGGACTTTCTTATATAGGAGATGGAAAAAACATGGCCGAAAGGGGCAGAGCTGTGTTCACATTCAGAAAAAAACTACATATAACTGAATAGGATAACTGAAGTGAGCACTAATATATATATTATGAGTGCAAGCCAAAAAATACATACTATACAAAGGATAAGGCTGCACATCAAACATAGATAATGGTATAATGCCTCAAGCATATGGAAAAATATTGGAATATACAATGAAAAATGCTACTTGCTAATTTGAACATGTGAATAATGAATTGCATACCTGCTATGAATATTAGGAAAAAGGAGATATTTAGCAATCGCATTGATCAATGTAACTGAGCCCCAAAGCCTCGTCAAGGCATATCTCTATATTGGGGTCCCTAGCTCTGTGACCCTAACTGTGTGTCATCTCATTGCAATTAAAAACTGCTGTGGGTGGAGAGGGGTAACTAAGGACTTTCTTATATAGGAGATGGAAAAAACATGGCCGAAAGGGGCAGAGCTGTGTTCACATTCAGAAAAAAAACTACATATAACTGAATAGGATAACTGAAGTGAGCACTAATATATATATTATGAGTGCAAGCCAAAAAATACATACTATACAAAGGATAAGGCTGCACATCAAACATAGATAATGGTATAATGCCTCAAGCATATGGAAAAATATTGGAATATACAATGAAAAATGCTACTTGCTAATTTGAACATGTGAATAATGAATTGCATACCTGCTATGAATATTAGGAAAAAGGAGATATTTAGCAATCGCATTGATCAATGTAACTGAGCCCCAAAGCCTCGTCAAGGCATATCTCTATATTGGGGTCCCTAGCTCTGTGACCCTAACTGTGTGTCATCTCATTGCAATTAAAAACTGCTGTGGGTGGAGAGGGGTAACTAAGGACTTTCTTATATAGGAGATGGAAAAAACATGGCCGAAAGGGGCAGAGCTGTGTTCACATTCAGAAAAAAAACTACATATAACTGAATAGGATAACTGAAGTGAGCACTAATATATATATTATGAGTGCAAGCCAAAAAATACATACTATACAAAAGATAAGGCTGCACATCAAACATAGATAATGGTATAATGCCTCAAGCATATGGAAAAATATTGGAATATACAATGAAAAATGCTACTTGCTAATTTGAACATGTGAATAATGAATTGCATACCTGCTATGAATATTAGGAAAAAGGAGATATTTAGCAATCGCATTGATCAATGTAACTGAGCCCCAAAGCCTCGTCAAGGCATATCTCTATATTGGGGTCCCTAGCTCTGTGACCCTAACTGTGTGTCATCTCATTGCAATTAAAAACTGCTGTGGGTGGAGAGGGGTAACTAAGGACTTTCTTATATAGGAGATGGAAAAAACATGGCCGAAAGGGGCAGAGCTGTGTTCACATTCAGAAAAAAACTACATATAACTGAATAGGATAACTGAAGTGAGCACTAATATATATATTATGAGTGCAAGCCAAAAAATACATACTATACAAAGGATAAGGCTGCACATCAAACATAGATAATGGTATAATGCCTCAAGCATATGGAAAAATATTGGAATATACAATGAAAAATGCTACTTGCTAATTTGAACATGTGAATAATGAATTGCATACCTGCTATGAATATTAGGAAAAAGGAGATATTTAGCAATCGCATTGATCAATGTAACTGAGCCCCAAAGCCTCGTCAAGGCATATCTCTATATTGGGGTCCCTAGCTCTGTGACCCTAACTGTGTGTCATCTCATTGCAATTAAAAACTGCTGTGGGTGGAGAGGGGTAACTAAGGACTTTCTTATATAGGAGATGGAAAAAACATGGCCGAAAGGGGCAGAGCTGTGTTCACATTCAGAAAAAAACTACATATAACTGAATAGGATAACTGAAGTGAGCACTAATATATATATTATGAGTGCAAGCCAAAAAATACATACTATATTTTTTGGCTTGCACTCATAATATATATATTAGTGCTCACTTCAGTTATCCTATTCAGTTATATGTAGTTTTTTTCTGAATGTGAACACAGCTCTGCCCCTTTCGGCCATGTTTTTTCCATCTCCTATATAAGAAAGTCCTTAGTTACCCCTCTCCACCCACAGCAGTTTTTAATTGCAATGAGATGACACACAGTTAGGGTCACAGAGCTAGGGACCCCAATATAGAGATATGCCTTGACGAGGCTTTGGGGCTCAGTTACATTGATCAATGCGATTGCTAAATATCTCCTTTTTCCTAATATTCATAGCAGGTATGCAATTCATTATTCACATGTTCAAATTAGCAAGTAGCATTTTTCATTGTATATTCCAATATTTTTCCATATGCTTGAGGCATTATACCATTATCTATGTTTGATGTGCAGCCTTATCCTTTGTATAGTATGTATTTTTTGGCTTGCACTCATAATATATATATTAGTGCTCACTTCAGTTATCCTATTCAGTTATATGTAGTTTTTTTTCTGAATGTGAACACAGCTCTGCCCCTTTCGGCCATGTTTTTTCCATCTCCTATATAAGAAAGTCCTTAGTTACCCCTCTCCACCCACAGCAGTTTTTAATTGCAATGAGATGACACACAGTTAGGGTCACAGAGCTAGGGACCCCAATATAGAGATATGCCTTGACGAGGCTTTGGGGCTCAGTTACATTGATCAATGCGATTGCTAAATATCTCCTTTTTCCTAATATTCATAGCAGGTATGCAATTCATTATTCACATGTTCAAATTAGCAAGTAGCATTTTTCATTGTATATTCCAATATTTTTCCATATGCTTGAGGCATTATACCATTATCTATGTTTGATGTGCAGCCTTATCCTTTGTATAGTATGTATTTTTTGGCTTGCACTCATAATATATATATTAGTGCTCACTTCAGTTATCCTATTCAGTTATATGTAGTTTTTTTTCTGAATGTGAACACAGCTCTGCCCCTTTCGGCCATGTTTTTTCCATCTCCTATATAAGAAAGTCCTTAGTTACCCCTCTCCACCCACAGCAGTTTTTAATTGCAATGAGATGACACACAGTTAGGGTCACAGAGCTAGGGACCCCAATATAGAGATATGCCTTGACGAGGCTTTGGGGCTCAGTTACATTGATCAATGCGATTGCTAAATATCTCCTTTTTCCTAATATTCATAGCAGGTATGCAATTCATTATTCACATGTTCAAATTAGCAAGTAGCATTTTTCATTGTATATTCCAATATTTTTCCATATGCTTGAGGCATTATACCATTATCTATGTTTGATGTGCAGCCTTATCCTTTGTATAGTATGTATTTTTTGGCTTGCACTCATAATATATATATTAGTGCTCACTTCAGTTATCCTATTCAGTTATATGTAGTTTTTTTTCTGAATGTGAACACAGCTCTGCCCCTTTCGGCCATGTTTTTTCCATCTCCTATATAAGAAAGTCCTTAGTTACCCCTCTCCACCCACAGCAGTTTTTAATTGCAATGAGATGACACACAGTTAGGGTCACAGAGCTAGGGACCCCAATATAGAGATATGCCTTGACGAGGCTTTGGGGCTCAGTTACATTGATCAATGCGATTGCTAAATATCTCCTTTTTCCTAATATTCATGGCAGGTATGCAATTCATTATTCACATGTTCAAATTAGCAAGTAGCATTTTTCATTGTATATTCCAATATTTTTCCATATGCTTGAGGCATTATACCATTATCTATGTTTGATGTGCAGCCTTATCCTTTGTATTGCAGTGCAGGCACCAGCCTTGGTAGTGGCAACCGGAGCTAGGCTATCACTTAAGCTAAGCTATCGGCAACGATTGTGCAGGCACTGCTTATATAACCTCATGATCGCCATTACGTATCGGTATGTCAAATTGCAGGCAGTACCCCCAAGATATGTCATACTGGTACATTATATATTGGGAAGGGTTTAATACAGTTTTATTAAGGACAACATATGTAAGAATTTTGTATGTTCTCCCCGTGTTTGCGTGGGTTTCCTCCAGGTTCTCTGCTTTCCTCCCACACTCCAAAGACCTACTGATAGGGAATTCAGATCATGTGTCACAATGGGGACACTGTTGCTGATGTATGTAAAGCGCTGTGGAATTAATGACGCTATGTAAGTGACTAAATATTATATTATTATTATTATTATTATTATTATTATTATAAAGCTAGAATAAACAGGAAGTTTAAAAAAAAAAAATTGAAGTTGAAAAAAACAAGATAAAAAACATTTAAAACACGAGAAAAAAGCATGTAGCCTTCATTAGCTAATTGTTGTAGAAATGCTGTTGAAAACCCACAGGATCCAAAAGGCGCCATAACTGCCCTTTGACGTAACTTATGACTTCTGGAGATTCAGAAATTACAGTCACAAAATGTTGAAGATGTCGGAGGGTGAAGTATAAGACGGGGGCAGGGGACTAAGGCGGGCTTTGCACACTACGACATCGCAGGTGCGATGTCGGTGGAAATCTCAAAAATATATTATAAACCCCAACTTTTTTAAAAAATTCCTTTATTATACCAAAAGCTAAACAGACTCATAGACATAAAAACATACAATGTCTCTGCTGGATTCAACCGATAAGGGGGTAGATACATTGCAAAATACAATTCATCCTTCTTTCACGATTCGATACCTATTTCCCCTCATCAAAAAATTCCTCAGAGGGAAAAATTGCAATTTTTCAAAGATTTATATACTTCATACCATTATTCACATTAATACTTTAATAAATATCTATTAAACTCCCCGTCACACAGTGGTTTAGGAGCTGAGTACAGAGACAAAAAGATATTTCGTCACTATATCCAGTTCCAACCCCTATCCAGTTTTTGAGACCATAAAAACACACTTATGATAATGTCATCCCTGGTCACTCTTTTTGATGTTTTTTTGACAACTACTCGACATCCAAATCACATCCTCAACTGGTCAATTGAACAGAGGAAAAAACAGTGATAACTTTTTTGAAAAAAAGGCACATCCTGGAATACCCTAGGTTATTCCTAACAGAACCAACACCCAATATATGGTGCAAATTCATCTACCGAACTGTTATTTTAGATACCATGCACCCTATAGAATGCCAAAGGTCATTCTCTACAGAACAGAGACTTAATATCAGCCCAAGGCCATCATATGAACTGTTAGAAAAAAGATTTTTTCAGCAAAGCAACAAACACATATATGCCAAAGATAATACAGAAATAAAAAAGTCCAGTAACCATAATTTGTTCCTTAATAGGATTCTTGATAGATGAAATATTTATCACATATCCACTTGAGATTGTCATATAAAATAATATCCTTCTTCATAGAGGTAGTTGATTTCAGACATGTGAAATGTCACAGGTTCCTTTTGGTAATGGTTAGACACTCTGTGCTTGATAGCTTCACAATCTTGGGATACAATTTACACCTTACACCTCGACGCGTTTCCCCCCTTGTATGATAGAGCCAAAAGGTCCATCAGGAGGTTTTATTGATCCATGAGTTTAATATCAATATTCAATATGGATCTAAAAGAGGAAGAGAGAAATATATACAATCTCTCAGTATAGATAAGAAACGCTTCCCAACATACACATAAGAAGACTACACCGTCAAGATCTTACTCAAAATGAGGCTATAAATGATCCCATTAGATACCAATTGGCCCATTCCATATACATATTCCCTACATCAAAACAGGTCTACTCCTTACAAATGAAAAGGAGAGCACTAATATGTATGCATATATCTAAATCAGTAACCCCAAAAACAATCATATAGACCAAGTCAGTCAGCTGATTTTAAAAAGATACGATAGATATAGACAATGTCACTTACCCCAAAATCACCTCAGATAAAGTGTGGTATGCCAAACCGGACCACTACAGCAATCGTTTAGGGGTCCAAGTAAGATGAGACAGTAGAAACTGGCAACACGCCATGATAGCCTCCGTCCCAAAAAATCCCCAAATGAGGACACCAGCACGCCAACCAGCAACCATGCGGCAACCTTTTAAATGAGTGCGGGAGCCATTACATTTCCGGTCCCAGCCGCCTCCCATCATTCATTGCGACCGCGCACACGCGCAGTCACGTCATTCACCCTGCTTCATACACAAACCTGATGTCACTTCCCGTATATCTCATCAAAGCAACCGCGCATGCGCATACCTGCGCCAACCATGCAGCCGCCCATATTCTCAAAGCGGCATAACGAAGGTTCCCATAGTGCAGCGCCGCACATGCGTCCCAAACGTATACCTCATCAAAGCCACCGCGCTTGCGCAATCCTGCACCAACCACGCAGCCGCCCATATTCTCCAAGCGGCACCACAAAGGTTCCCATAGCGCAGCGCCGCGCATGCGCCCGAAGCATAAGACATACACAGGCTGAATTCACCATGAAACAAAATTCCACATAGCAAAAAGGTCACAAACAGAGGGTTAATGCCTACTAACTGACTAGAATTTAAGGATATATAAGAGAAAATACTTAAAATAAAGGGGCCTTACTGCATACATATATTGATGTAGTAATTATAATAAATGGGTCAATTCCAAAGAAAAGGGAGCATTCCTACCCCACCAACATTGTTAAATCTACACTTACCACCCCTCTCTTTACCAATTATTGACCTTTAGCTTACTTATATTATTGATAAAAACCAAACCCAATAGTGGGGGTTTAAATTATGAAGGTTATCATTCTAACCTCCTCTAGTCTTTCCAATATCACCGGACCTACACCAAAGCCAGTAAAGGAAGAAAACACCCTCCCCCCCAGTGGAACCATCTCAAATCATCCCCAGATATATCATATCCCAATATACATCAATCCAGAAAACACCCATATGTTAGGTTTTCATTAAGACCCATTGGTTGTACCGACCCCAAACGAAAAATCCATTCCGTTTCTTTCCTAAGAATCTTATTGTCCCAATTCCCTCCTCTTTCACTTTGTATGATTACTTCTAGGACCTCAAATTTAAGTACGCCTGAGTCACCTCCATGATTTTCCCAAATATGACGGGATATGGGGGTATCCCGTTTGTGCCGGATAGCCCCCAAATGATCCCCTATACGCCTTCGAAATTCACGTCGCGTTTTCCCAACATAGTTCTTTGGGCATGTACATGTTGCTACATATACTACCTCAGGCAATTTGCAAAGTCCCTCAGAAAATACTTATTTCCTGTGGCTACACTAACCGAATACTTAGAAACATTAATCCAATCACAGAAGTGGCATCTACCACATCGAAAAGTGCCGCAAATCTGACGGTTCAGCCACGTCCCCTCCGGTAGTGGTTTCTTATAGTGGCTATGCACCAATCGGTCTGCTAGTGACCTACCTCTCCTGAAAGTTATCCTGGGGACCTCCGAGATATTATCCCCTATAGATTCATCCGCCTTCAAAATGCCCCAGTGTCTCCTCAAAATTCCAAAAATTAGTTCCGCCTGCACATTATAAGTACCAATAACCCTGATTTCATCTGGGTTAATTCTCTGTGTATTTGGGACTAGCAGGGAACTCCTCTGTTTATGGAGAGCATGTTGAAAAGCTCCATTCAGGGCCATCTCAGGATATCCTCTGTTTCTAAATCTTTCCCTCAAATTGGAAGCCTCCAATTTGAAAGAGTTAATCTCAGAACAGTTGCGCCTTGCTCTAAGGTATTGTCCCTTTGGAATATCCTTCTGAAGGGGCAGGGGGTGATGACTCTCCCATCGCAATAAACTATTAGTTGATGTAGGTTTCCTAAATATGGTTGTGTGAATAGAGCCTCTCTCATCCAATGAGATAAGAAGATCAAGGAACGATATTTTCTGCTGGTCTATCTCGTATGTCAACCTTAGATTAAAACTATTCACACCTAGTTCCTCCAACATTTGCACAAATTCATCCCTAGTCCCAGTCCAGATGATCAAAACGTCGTCTATATATCTGTACCACGCACTTATCTTATCCTGCCACCATTTATATTCCCCAGAAAATACGACGGTTTCCTCCCACCAACCCAGGAGGAGATTTGCATAGCTGGGCGCACATGAGCAGCCCATTGCAGTCCCCCTGAGTTGATGGAAGTACTTACCGCCGTATAAAAAATAGTTATAGTGCAAGACAAATGACAGTAGATCGAGGACAAAATCATTGTGCCAGCCGAAGTGAACGGCCCTCCCGGATAGATAGTATCGGACAGCTTGTAAACCCTTCTCATGCACGATACTACTATAGAGCGCCTCCACGTCGATCGACGCCAAGAAAGTTCCCTGATCCACTGTCATCCCCTCCAATTTCAATAGAAGGTCCGATGTATCTCTTAAGTACGTGGACAGAGATACAACAAAAGGCCGCAATATTTTATCAACATAAATTCCGACATTCTGACCAATCGAACCTATTCCGGCCACAATGGGCCTTCCCCTCAATGGTTCCACCCCCTTATGCAATTTTGGAAGTGCATAAAAGGTAGGCACCACCGGATGAGTAGGGACAAGGAACTTGTGCTCCTGGGCCGAGATTAAACCAGTATCCAAGGCTTCATCTATTAACACAACCAAATCCCTAAGAAACCGTTCAGTGGGATCAGTCTTGAGAATTCCATATGTATCATTATCCTTCAGGATTCTCATACACATGGAGTTATATTCTTCATGATCTAAAACAACAATGTTGCCCCCCTTGTCAGAGGACTTGAGGACAACATGTCTATTTTTTTCCAAACTCATCAATGCTTCCCATTCCACCTGCCTAAGATTAGATGGCACATTACCATTATGAGATCCCAGTCTTCCAAGATCCTTTTCAACTAGCTGCAGGAATAAGTCGATTTTACCATAGTCCCCAGAGGGAGGCATCTTAGTACTTTTTCTTTTTAAATCGGTAAAGGGTCCCTTTCCTAATTCTGGCAATTCATCATTAACAAGATCCATCAAATCTCCGAAGACCTCTATATCCTCCTCCTCTACTCCCAGAGCAAGACACTGTTCCTTATTATTAGATTTAAAAAAATTTTTTTCCATTTTAATTTACGACAGAACAGATTTAGGTCTTTTACCCAGGTAAACAGGTTAAAAGGGGTGGTGGGTACAAATGATAAGCCCTTCGATAGTAGTTGAATTTCCTCATTTGAAAGGTGCTGTCGACTCAGGTTGACAACTTGTCCTGAGTTTACTATATCTATTGTACTCGACCCTTGTTGAGTAAATTGTTGGGTACCTGCTGTCTGTGCGATGTCGGTGGGGTCAAATTGAAAGTGACGCACATCCGGCATCGCATGCGACATCGTACTGTGTAAAGCCTAGATGATACGATTAACGAGCGTAAAATCATCGTAATCGTATCATCGGTGCAGCGTCGGCGTAATCCATAATTACGCTGACGTGACGGTCCGATATTGTTCCTCGCTCCTGCGGCAGCACACATCACTGTGTGTGAAGTCGCAGGAGCGAGGGACATCTCCTACCGGCGTCACCGCGGCTTCCGTAGGATATGCGGAAGGAAGGAGGTGGGCAGGATGTTTACATCCTGCTCATCTCCGCCCCTCCGCCGCTATTGGCCGCCTGCCATGTGACATCGCTATGACGCCGCACGACCCGCCCCCTTAGGAAGGAGGCGGGTCGCCGGCCAGAGCGATGATCGCAGGACAGGTGAGTGCATGTGAAGCTGGCGTAGCGATAATGTTCGCTACGCCAGCTATCACACGATATCGCACCTGCGACGGGGGCGGGGACTATCGCGTGTGACATCGCAGCATCAGCTTGCGATGTCGCAACGTGCAAAGCCGCCCTTAGATTTAAAGCATTACTCCAGCTCTGATAAAAAAAACCCCAAAAAACTCTGGAGTGTTGCTTGAAGCATCTTCTGTTTCAAAAAAATGGTGGGTTCACCATAGTACAGGAGACATTGTGTGCACCTTATAGCCTTTTTAAACCAGGCAAACCAATCAAGTTTTGAAGCAAAAGATGCTCAGCTGTATTGTTCTCAAACCATCTTTCCTTTTTTTTTTCCACTAGTACGTATAAAATAATGAGTGGCTCACAAGCAGAAACCGCCTGAACAATGGTCATTTACTTAACTACTTTGCAAACCTACAGCAGTTAAAAAAAGCTTGAAAGATGGAACATATGCACAACAAGTAACTTTTCCATTCAATTCAGGCGTTCATTGTGTTTAGCATTTAGTGATTTTTTTGGTGGGTTCCAGTCTGAATAATACAGTGGCCTCTATTCACAATGAACAGCGTTTTTTATGATAATCTTGATGAATGGGTGGAAAGGAATACGATCCGTCTGCATCATTAAGAGGCGCATGTATCTTACTGATCAAGCAAGGTGCAAAGTGGTGTGTGCCTCTGTGTGTCACAAATCGTACTCAACTTGTTAGGTCATCATGAATTTGACTAGCGGTGGTCACCATTTCACAGCTCTGTCCACTTTGTCACAGTTGGGTGAAAGAAGTGTGAAAACTACAAAAGTTGCACAAAATATATACATATTTCATATGTACTGGAGACACGGACACACGTAGACACATTAAATTCAATGGGTTTGCGCACATGTCCGTGTTTTTACATGGACCGTGTGTCTGTCTGGAGCACATGCGTGTCCATGTGCTCCACACATCGTCATGTCTGTTTACTGCAGGTAACACGGGTGTCACACAGACCGCACAATGATGTGATCTGTGTGACATCAGTGTGACACATACTGGAGAAAACACCTGTCCGTTAAAAAAAAGAATTTTAAAAAAATTACCTGTCTCCTGCACTCCTGTCTCGGGCGCTGCTGTTGCTTCCGCGCCCCCACATTATGCTCATGCATATTCACTGCACTGATTGCGGATCCAGAAGTAACAGCAGCGCCAGAGATAGATAAGTATACAAGTTCATGGTGTCCATGTGCTATCTGGATGTCACACAGATGGCACACGAACAGCACATGGAGAACATACACACAGACAAACATACTGACCTGCCCCACGGATCATCACACACATGCATTAAATGCACAAATGTGGGAAAGAGACCTAAGGCAGTTTTCTGGTGAAAAAGGTTTGAGTTAATGGGGCCATTGTGTGTACATACCCTCAGGGCTAGAAACTCGCATGTCATTTTGAAGCAGTGCGAGGAGCAATTTGACTGAAAGGCAGAAGGAAAATCCAGATGGAAGAAGTGCAGGACATTTATTTGCTTCCTATTCCTTCTCTATTCATATATGGTTTTGGCACCATAAATTGCCTGTATGATTCCATACTTAAAATTTACCTTTCTTTTGGAACCACAGTATTTGGCTAACAAAAACTGCATGTGTGAATTCAGCTTTATAATTCGAGTCTCACATGGAGATATAATACTTGGTATGGAAAACCTTAAAAGAGTATTCCCATCTCCAAGATCCTACCGCAATATGTAGTGGCATCTCGTAATAATATTAGCAAATACCTCCAATTAGAAATTTAGTATAGTTCTCCTGATAAGGCCATGTCTCTTACCTCATGTGCAGGGCATTACAGCTTAGATATCCACGGATATGACCACAAGCAACTAACTAACTGACTAGCTATCACTATATGGTCTCCTTCACACGTCCGTGGAAAATACTAGGCTTTTGCATGGTCTGTGGTGAAGGTGCGTATGTGTATGCATGTGTGTGTTCTACGTGTGCTGTCCCTGTGCTATCCTTGTGACATCTGGATAGCATTAGCTGGTATACTTACCTATCTCCTGCACTGCTGTTTCTTCTGTGTAACAGCAGCGCGGTGCAGTGAATATGCATGAGCTTAGCGAGCGGGCCCGGAAGAAACAGCAGAGGCAGAGCCAGCAGCGTCGGAGACAGGTAAGTATAAAAATTCTTTATTTTCATGTCACCTGTGTTTTCTCCGTTATATGTCCCACTGATGTCACATGGACACGTGTGTGTGCTCCACACGGACAGACGGTCCATGTCAAAACACAGATGTGTGCGCAGACCCATTGATTTTAATGGGTCTACGTGTATCCATGTCTACGGTATGTGTTTAAACTGGACGTCACATGTACTGGAGACACGGATGTGTGAAGGAAGCCTATGAGTGAAGTAACCACGGATACCTAAGCTGCAATGCCCTGCACATGAGGTAAGAGACATAGCTATATCAGGAGAACTATACTACATTCCTAAATGGAGGTATTTACTAATATTATTGTTATTATTATTATTATGCCTACTACATATTGGGATAGGATCTTGGAGATGGGAATATTCCTTTAACAAAGTTATTTACTACACAAAATGTAACAAGTCCCAACCAAGTTTGCTAAATGTTCATTCTACAACATGATAATATTGCATTGTCAGTGCTTCCATAGCACAGCTCATGCATGGTGCCTCAGTCTTCCCCGGGGGTGAGCAGGCTCGGTGTCATTGGCTCCTGAATGTCCCCTTCTCTGTTGGCTTGCATTAATGGAAGCAGAACCCCCCTTAAAGCCCCTTATTTTACATCTCAGCAGGACAAGGGCTCCACAGCTATGTGTGAAGGAACAGGACCTTGCTGGTTTCTGGAAAAGGTGGGAATGTCACACAAGAGGCTGCCAGTGACTGTGATGGGAGACAAAGAGCTAGTCTTTCCTGTCATGCCTGTGCTGCTCATGTGTAGATGTGACCGTCCTTGCTATCAGCTCATAGCTGGAGAGGGACAGCACCTGACAAACACTGCCCTCAGCTTTCTGCCTCCCCTCAGAAACTTGGTACATCCCTCTGCAAGTTGAGTGCATAAATACAGAAGAAAGCTGCAGCTCTGCAGTTGTTTGTGTGGAGGAGCTGCTGCTGGTGGTCTTGGCTTCTCAGAGTAAGGGTCTCCTCAGCTCAGCCGTGAAGTATGGATCACACAGAGGTCCTGAAGCCACAGACCCTGGAGGAGCTGATTCAGATCCTGCATGACATCTTTTCCAGTGATGAAGTCAATGTAGAGGAAGTCCAGAGTATCATGGAGTCCTATGAAAGTAACCCACTGGAATGGATGAAATATGCGAAGTTTGACCCCTACAGGTAACTGTATATTCCATAGTATTTCTTCATAAGGCGTTCTCTGATAGTCTTTATATCATTGGGATGGAAAGTGTGGCTGTCTGTGTGTCCTGTGTCCCCTGTGGCTTCTATGGGCTCCCTGTGCACAGATGTCACCGCTGACAGCTGATGTCCCAGAGTTCTCAACTTTTTTGTCATCAATTTTAGAACCTGCAGGTTACAAAGTGCAGAACCTCTGATGCTTGATTAGTCAAATCTAGAGAAACTATATATTTTACATATTTTACTGCCATATGTCCTACAAAGATTGACATATGGAAGCGAACAATGGTTGACAACAGCTCTCACCTGGGAGCCTAGACTGGAAGCGACATGGATCGTGTCCTGATCTGTAATATTATTACTGATCTCGGAATTTTAGGCTGGAAACACATTCAGATTTTTTACTTTTTTAGAAAAAAAAAAGTCAGGACTGAAGAAAGGAGAATGAAAGCTTCACTCACTTCTGCATCCACTAATGGCTTTGGCTAAACCTGATCTCCCGCAGCGATTCCGGTCTATACTGTGACATTGTATGGAAGGAATGGATGGGATTTATCTTTTCAAAGATGTTTTGCATTTCTAATTCCGGATCCTTTTGGGACAGTTGGCACAGCGGTTTTGCATGGCATTTTAAATGGAACCTATCTGACCATTTATGATGTCCACTCGTATTCCTTGCAGGGCATTGCGAGCTCTGATGATGAGGTTTTTGATATAGATGCACCCCCCTAACCTCCAGTCACTGATTGACGGCTTCTCCACAAAATCTGGACTTTGGGAGAAAACTGTCAATCAACAGATAGGTCAGTAACATCTTTTATGATGATGAATGAATCCAACTATTAGAAATATTTCATTAAATTCTGCCAAACTATTGCACCACTGATATTAGATGAAAATATGAAGTTTCTGACCAGTATCCTTTAAGGCCATGCTTCCTCATAGAGTAAATATGTTTGTCGTTTTTTTTTGCAGAAAATCAGTTGTACTTCTAGCAAATGTAGATTTGATGTAATGAAAAATGGTGCCCACTTAGCATTTAAAGAGGAAATCTGTCACCAGGTTTTCGCTCCCCCATCTGAGAGCAGCATAATGTAGAGACAGAGACCCTGATTCCAGTGATGTGTCACTTACTGAGCTCTTTGCTGTCATCTTGATTAAATCAGTGTTTTCTCTGCTGGAGATATAGCAGTTATATAGACGTCATGCATATGCTGGACTACCTGCAGCACACCAAGTAGTCTCTAAGGCTAGGTTTACACAGGGCATCTTTTCCTGCGGTTTTGGTGCGTTTTTGAAGTCACAAAGATGCACTTAAATGCATGCATTTCCTTCTCCCAGCAAAGTCTATGAGATTTCTATGTTGCTGTCCACACTGGGCATCTTTTGTTGACTGCGTTTTTGAAGATGCAGCATGTCAATTCTTTTTGCGTTTTTGCAGCGTTTTTGAGCCCTTCAGTCAAAAGATTTGACTTAAAAAATGCATTGGGCAAAAAGCGGTAAAATGCGTCAAAAACGCATTGCGGATTTTTATTCGATTCTGCCGCAGTGCATTTTTGGGACCAAAACGCTGCATCTGTGTGGTAAAAAAAGAGATGCCGCGTGTATCTACTGCTGAATAAACTGTGATAAGCAGCCCAGTAAGTGACACATAGCTGGAATAGGATCTCTGCCCCTATGATATGCTGCTCTCAGATTAGGTGGCAACCTGGTGATTCCCTTCAAAACTGATTCCTTTTAATGATACTATTGAACTGTCTGTTTTTTGGTGCGCTGCAGTCTTCCATACTGGGCCAAAAAAACCCTTAAAAAACAAACGCAATTGCATTAAGTGCAAAATTCTATTTGTTTGAGGATATGTGCAAATATTAAGTATTTGGTGCAGAAATTTCTGCACCGTTTCTGCATCTTTTGGATGGAAAAACGCAATAGCAAAACGTACTTTTGTTTATGCGTTTTTGGTGCAGGTTTTTCCCACTCATTAGTATGGCTGAAATCTGCAGCAAAAACTCTTAAAGAAGTGACATGCATCAGATTTAAATCTGCAAGAAGAAAATAAGCCGGATTCTTGCTGATGTTAATGTGACCTAAAATGATTATACGTAATTAATTAATTATTTTATCTTCTATGGGTGTTGGTCATGTGACTATAGACAGCACAATATTGCTGCCTAGAATAATCCCATTTTTAGGGGGGATCACATTGAGCCATCAGAGAGTGTAACCAGGAGAGAGAATCTTTGCAGTGCAGTTGAGTGTCAGTAATGTGCGTAGACCCTAAATCTATAAACCGTATCGCCTTTATCTGACCTAGCCACTCTTCCCGTTCGCTTCTGCACTACCTGTTGGTGGTGATCACATAAGTAAGGTGTCTGCCACTTGTGCTACGTCAGCCCTTGTCCCTCACTTTCCTCCCCTGCTGACCAGTCTACGCTGCAGTCATTTCTGCACATGCCACGCAGAACATACAGAATCTGCGAGTTCTCGCTGGGAGTGGAGAGGGCGTGTGTCAGCGAGCCAATGGCATGTCCTGTAGACTGACACAACCACAGGCTCCTGCCAATCCAGCCTTCCAGCAATGCATGGCTGAGCTCCCTGCTTATCCAGATCTAGCCTGATTCTTTTTCTTCTTTTTTTTTCCCTTGTCTACTAACGTTTTACTTTGCGTTGTAGCCTTTTTAACTATTTACTGTTGACCCTTCAATGCTGCTACTGGCACTCCAACCGACGAAGGAAATCCCTGTACAAGTGAAAAGAATAATATCGGGCTTTGTTATCAGCAAGGACTCACGGGGCATAAAATATATATTGGCTTCATTGAAACTAACTGTTTTTCAAGAATTGTAGCATAACACTCTGTGAAATGTTGCAAAATTTTTCCACAGCTCATAGTTGAAACATTTTGCAACTCAGCGCTACACCTAAATTTTGCGACTCTTGCCATTTTCACGCCTGTCTCTCCAGTCTCGTGCCTAATTCATTATGAGCTGTGGAGAGTCAGATGTAAGGCTGGAAGGAGACTTGTTGCACAGATGCACACCACCCAGATGCTCCGGATTCATGAAGGAGTGCTCGTCTCCTTGAATCGGGGGTATCTGATCTGACCTCTGCACACTTGCTCATCGAGATCAGCAAGACCAACGCCAATCTTGATGTAATAGATCGCTTAGTGCGCATAGGCTGACATGGTTCTCACGCTGCACAAAAGATCATTTCACCCAACGAACAAGCGTTTTGCTCATTTATCAGGTAATCTGCAGCCTGTTTACAGTGCAGGATAATGGTGAAACCATAGTTGAGGAAAGCTTATTCATAGTGCCTTCAGTGTCAATGCAGCTTTCGGCTCTGTGGACCATTAGTAGACTAATACAGCCTGCATTGCTTTATTGTTTGAAACCACAATCTTATTACCAGACATGTATATAAAATCATTGTATAAACTTGGCCTAATACCGTACCTCATTCACAAGGACATACCTTTTGACTTCTCTGTGTTTAGTTTGTATCAGTATTTGTAAGCCCTCCCCCAAAAAAAAACAAAAAACAAAAACCCCATACAAAAATGGCTGGTGTAACTGTGGCCCTGGTTTTTCATGGGCCAAAAACTTCAATGAAAACTTCCTCCCAATGTCATCTCTAGCTCAGAGGGAAGCTTTCACTTTCTCCATCTGCACTCCCTAGTACTTGATCTTGCTTTTTACTGTGCGCTCTCTTGGCTGCTGCTCTTCTGGACCGCACCCTTGCTCCATACATGTCCCCTCGGGGGATGCTGGCTGGAGGAGTAGTTGTTTTCTCTTAGTGTGAAAACATCAGAAAACGTCTGCAGATCCAACCAGTTTTTATAGCAGTCTGTATATAGAATGTCTTTAGTAGCAGAGTATATATATCATGTCTTATTACACAAAACAGCTGTATTGTCACATTGGTAAAGGTTAGAGATGAGTGGACCCCTGGAAGTTCAGTTCGGCGTGTGCAGCCGGACTTTGTATAAAGTTTGGTTTGGGACTCGGACTTGACCTGAACCAGAATGGAAGTCAGTAATTGGCCAGTTCAGGTCTCCACCTACATACAGGCAGCCATAAACAGATCATTTCGGGGGGCAGGTGGGTAGGGAATTTTTTAATTTTGTTTGGTGCAGACTACATTCGATCACGTTGTTGTTACCCCCAATGTGAGCCGATCAAATACTACAAGCGGCTCGCACTGGGCTGAGCACTGAGCGTACCCGAGCACAGCGATACTCACTCATGGTTTGCATATCTAGATCACCCAAACTATGTTTTTTGTTTTGTAAAGTCTGTGTTGGGTATAACCACCAAACCTTGGGTTCTCTCATCTCTAGTAAAGGTTGTTTATTTGCATGTAGTACATATGTGCAAGGCACAAGAGTGTTTATTATACAGTTTAGTGGCTTCAAATACTCTGAATGATTTGTCAAACCACAGATCAATTAAAGGTTTGAGAACTTGCAATATCTAAATAGGCCTGTACGAAGCGACCGGCCTTATTCACCCATCAGCGAAACCAGAACTGGATCTACCAGGAAGATTCACACCTGTTCGGTGCTTTTGGAGCCACTCCTGGATTGGCTTCCAAATAATGATGAAGCCCTGACCAAATACACTGACATGTGAATAAGACATTAGTCACGGAGCTGGTGAGGACCCGTACTCTCGGACTTGCATGTGCCGATAAGCAGAAGATAAGCAAGGATTTACAATAGCAATTAGACTCCTGATTCACGTTTTTCCTGTGAGGTCTGATATGGCTGAGATCCACAAATCCGGTGAGTTTTGTTTTCTTTAGGGTAACACCCAGTTGTTAATTTATTCTTCCAAGACAAATTAAAGAAAAATGGCTCCATGTTTAGTTCCAAGGAAAAAAAACTCCTCTGTTTTCTTACGCAACCAGACTGCAAGAATCTAGCCAGGTTATTTTTTAAGTAAACCTTGAGACTTTTGCAAATAAAGGGATACAAGTTGTAGACTGGTAAAAATCCTTTTAATGCCATATTATAGAATTGACTGACAGACATTAGCTTTAAGACCCACCACCTCAAATATATTAAAGTCTATTTAACCAGCAGACTCCTGTGACCAGCTAATCCGTTTGGGGGGCCTCCTCCCCCAATAATGACAATGGTGGAGTAAAGGATTGGGCTTGTTGAGTATAAATGCGAGGTGAGTATAAGCATTGTTATTTTAATGAGGGCCCAGAGAATTAGGAATTGTCCAAGTAGTGATACCCCTGTAAAGGCCCAGTCACACACAACGACTTACCAGCGATCCCGAAAACGATGCGACCTGATAGGGATCGCAGGTAAGTCGCTGGGAGGTCGCTGGTGAGATGTCACACAGTCAGATCTTACCAGTGATGCAGGAACAATACAGGACACAGTAGCGACCTGTATAACGATCTCAGCAGTCACTGGGACCCTGTCACACAGTGTCAAACACAGCGATGTGTCCTGCCCAGCAGGACATCGCCTTTGAAGAAAATGGCCTGGACCATTCTGCAACGACTAGAGATCTCACAGCAGGGGCCTGATCGCTGGTAGGTGTCACACATAACAAGATCGCTAACGGGATCGCAACTGCGTCCGTGACTCAGCTGCGATCTCACTAGCGATCTCGTTGTGTGATGGTACCTTAAGTGTAAAGTAGGACATTCTCTTGAGATTATATATATCTGAACAAAATAGAAAGTTTTCAACTCTTACATCTTGCATTATCATATCCTTCCCAAAGCATATTTGTATTAAAGTCCAAGATTACACACAACATACCGTATACTTCAAAATAAAGATAATCTGTCACCAATTCTAAATATATTCTATGGCAATCTGTATATATCATGAAATGCATCATACGTCCTGTTGAACATGGTGGAATTACTTTGCAAATCCAACCTAGAGTGAGATGTTTCCCTGAAAAAAAGCCCAAGTAGGATTTTTGAGGCATTTTTAAGTATGCTTAAAATATAAGCCCTGCTCCAAAAAAATAAGCCCTAGTTGGGGTTCCATAAGGAAGTGTACAAGCAGCTAAAAAAGTTACAAAAGAATACAGCAGTACTCTCCATCAAAGAAAGCTGTTGTTCATGGGAAAATATAAGGCATCCGCTGAAAATAACCCAAGCGCATGTTTCGGAGCAAAAAAACAATATAAAACACTGTCTTATTTTCGAGAAAACACGGTACCTCTCAGAATGCTCAGCATTATGAGTCCTAGTATTCACTACCAGATTTTATGAGTTCAAGTGTATTCAGGCTACAAACTCTATCTCCACCTATCTTGATTGATAGGTACTTTTCACTGCTCTCCTCTCTGTTTCTGCTGCGAAATTTTGCACATGCTCAGTAACAGCTGCAGCCTGCATAACATTACATTAAGGCCTAAGCCACACGGCATGAAAATTGGAGCGAGTGGAATGCAATGTTTTATCGCATTCCACTTGGACCAATATTAGCCTATGTCCCAGCACACCCATGAGCGATTAATTTCTCAGCCCTAATCGGACCGAGAAAACAATCGCAGCATGCTGCGATTGTAATGCTAGTCTTGTTTCTCTCGCACCCATTCAAGTTTATGGGGCGAGAGAAAGATCGCACTGCACTCACAGTACACCAGTGTACCCGCGAGTGCAGGGCGAGAATGGCAATAGCCGGCTATGGAGGGGAGAGGGAGATAAATCCCTCCCTCCCCTCCGCAGAGCCGGCCTGCCCCTCCTCAGTGCATGATCGGACCTCAGTCGCAGTGACACTCGCATGACACTCGGCTCCTGCTGTGCTGCCAGCGTGAGCTGACTATCATGCGAGGATCGGCCCCGGCCTTAGAAAGAGCCAGTCTTCCAGCAACACAATCAGTTGTAATCATAGCTTCTAACACATGCTACTTCAAAAACCAAATTCATAAAGGATGACTCTACATATATTATATCAGTGGTAGAATTGGCCAGAATCCAGGAAAGCCTTGGCTGTCAATAACACTCCTGAGGGTGAAAGAAAGGAGATTAAACTGAATATTGATGACCCATTCCAGTAATATTAATATATTTGCATGGAAGATAAGAATTGAATAGGATTACCACTTAAAAGGAAGATGGAGTTGGAAAAGCGCTACAACATCCGCTGAAAGTATTGTTTAGTGAACCTTCCCCTGTAGGGACATTGGATGGCCATAAATGTTCTAGTGACTGCTATAAAATGGTATTCTCAAGTTTAGAAGGTATTCCCTGCCACTGGGATAGGTGATAACATCCCGATTGCTTTAACTTTCAGCGATCCCAAGAACCAAGCCTCTCGAGTATCATGTGAATGGTGCGAAGGTCCATTATACACACCGGCACTCCATTCATTCTTAATGAATCTGCTAGAGATAGTTATCTGGACTTTGGCACTCCCAAATCAATGAATGGAGTGGTGATGTGAATGATTGTCCTCCACTCCTTTCAAACAGGCCTTGTCAAAACCCATGTTCTCGGTTTTGATGGTGGTCCCAGCAATAGAACCACCAGGGTTTGGGAATTTGTCCTCTATCCTATTGGTGGGGGATAACTTAAACTTTAGTATACCCTTTTGAGCATTTATCCATATAAACACAGATGGCTTCAACATCTGGATATAAATTAATCTCCTCCTACAGCGTGCATAAAGTTTTAGCTAATAGTCTGAAACCTTCATTTAACTATTATTTTGTTCATTTAAATGGTTTTGCTATTGTGCTAATTACTTTTGTGTAAAATATTTTAAGACCTACCTTTTTAAAGGGAATCTGTCAGCAGGGTTTGCAATCTAATCTAAAGCCTGCTTTACACGTTGCAATTTCGCATACGATTAACACTGTACTGGAGTGTGATGGATCCGGCAATCCGGCGAAATGCTAGATGTGTGAAACGGCCCTTACAGGACTGTGTTACTGTTTCAATAAAATTGGTGTTTGACCAGTAGGAGTTTATCACTAGAGGACTAGTTGTCTCATACTATGTAGTCCTCCTGCTCTGTGTCACCACTCCCCCACCACTGATTGGCAGAAAGCTAATCAATGCTGGGGGTGGGGTTCTAGAAAGCTCCGCATTCAGAGATCTGCAGCAAAGTGAGGTAAGTGACACATCACTTCAGAATTCTCCTTGACTTTGCTGACATAAGGATAGATATGCAGATTTGGGCAACAATCTGCATAATAAACTGCACCAAATCTGCATAAAAAAAACTCACACGCCTTAAAATGCTACAGCAAATATATACAATAAAATATACAGTATTGTATATTACGCTTTCTATGTATTTGTAATTCTAGAAAGAATGCAAGCATTTACTAAAAAAAGGAGGTCAGACAGGTTCTTCTTCAGTGAATCTGGCCACTTCTGACAAGAGGAGTTGTAGGGTCGCATTATGTAATGTATCTGCACTGGCTAAAGCCCGTTACAACCACGTAATAGAACTGGCGAAAGAGCTATGGTTTAAGGCCATGCACAGAATATACAGGACATGCAGGTCATGTTTGGTTACACAATGTGAAAGATCAGATAAGTAACTTATTTTTCCATTTTATCTGTTAATGAAATATGGAAAAGTGAATATGTGAAAGTTATAAAGAGCAACGTCTGAGTGGCGGATCAGCAAATTAAGTCCTTAAAGGAACATGTAACAGTAAAGCACGCGGGCAGCACAGTCTCCAAATTGGGGTGGCACATGTTATCCTTATGAGTGTATACAGTGCTTTTTAATCTTGCAGTAATTATACAGCAAACTCTGGCAGGAGCCACTTGCAGCTTTCACCAATCTCTTGCTCCAATACAATGAGCTGATTGTTCTATTACAATTTCTAGATTTGCTTTTAACACCTTAGGATACATGGGAACATTAGACACACGGACATCATTCCTTTTTACCTATAAAAATATGTTGTTTATTGACTCCTTGATTAAAGGGAACCTGTCACCAGGATTTTCTCTTATGAGCTGTGGCAAACACCTGTGAGCCCTTTTAGGGCGCTTTCACACTTGCGTTGTGCGGCATCCGTTACAATGCGTTGTGTGAGGCATGTGACGGATGTATTGCAAATAGTGTGATAATAAAGGCAACGGATTCCTGGGAAATAACGCATTGCGTTAAGTTTTCTAGCCGAGAGAGAGAGCCCCTATCCTCACTGCACACGCAGGCACTACCACCCCTATCATCACCGCACACGCAGGCACTACCACACTCATCATCATCACACACATCCCAGCACTACTGCACCCATCACCGCACACACCCCGGCACTACTGCACTTATCATCACCGCACACGCAGGCACTATCGCACCCATCATCACCGCACACACCCCGGCACTACTGCACTTATCATCACCGCACACGCAGGCACTATCGCACCCATCATCACCGCACACACCCCGTCACTACTGCACCCATCATCACCGCACACGCAGGCACTTCTGCACCTATCATCACCGCACACACCCGGCACTACTGCACCCATCACCATCGCACACGCATGCACTACCGAACATGTACACGCAGGCACTACCGCACCCATCATCACCGCACGCGCAGGCACTATCGCACTCATCATCACCACACACACACAGGCATTGCCTCAGTGACATTCCCGCTGACAGCGCGACTCGCTTCAGTTTCTGCGTGGAGCTCACAGTGAGTGGTGGTGTTCTACTACCGCTCCTATCAGCTTCATGTAGCAGAGCTGGATGCGGGATCTCGGGTGGATTACGCCAAACCTGGAGGGGTATTTGGGGATTTTAATAAAGTGGTAAAAGAGGGTGTTTTTTTGTCTTTTATTCCAAATAAAGTATTTTTTCGGGTGTATGTGTTTATTTACTTTTCACTTACAGGTTAATCATGGAATGTGTCTCATAGATGCCTGCCATGATTAACCTAGGACTTAGTGGCAGCTATGGGCTGCTGCCATTAACTCCTTATTACCTCGATTGCCACCGCACCAGGGCAATTAGAGGTGAGCCGGGTAGAGTCCCCGGACTGTCACATCTAATGGATGCGGCAATACCGGGTGGCTGCTGACTGATATTTTTAGGCTGGGGGCTCCCCATCCTGAGAATACCAGCCTTCAGCCGTGTGGCTTTAACTTGGCTGGTATCAAAATTGGGGGGAACCGCACATCGTTTTTTTAAATTATTTATTTATTGTACTGCACGATATAGACCCACCCACTGGTGGCTGTGATTGGTTGCAGTGAGACAGCTGTCACTCAGCGTGGGGGCGTGTCTGACTGCAACCAATCATAGGCGCCGGTGGGCGGGAAAAGCAGTGAATATGAGATGGAATAATGAGTGGCCGGTATTTTCAAAAGCAGGAGAAGCCGTCAGAGGAGTGTGATAGCTGTACAGCGCCGCATCGGTGATCGGTGAGTATGAGAGAGAGGGGAGAGAGACCAGGAGTGATTTTAAACGATTTAGATCGTTCTGCTGGACATACTGAGGATGCACAGTAGAACATGATGGAATCCGCCCCCATAGACAATCATTAGACACCTTGGCGGATTCTAACGGAATCCGTCAAAGTGCGTTATTTTAACGACTCAAAAAAGCTACATGCAGCGTTCCCTCCGCCCAACGCTGCATCAAAATAACGACACAGCGTCGTCCAGCAGATGTAACACAGACACTTGCGTTACGGTGCGTCGTCAATACAAGTCTATGGAGAATAGCGCAGTGCGTTAATGGACTGCGCTATTCTCCATGGCGGTGGATTGCGCTGCACGCAAGTGTGAAAGCAGCCTTATACAGTATTATAGAATACTGTATATAAAAGCCCAGGCCGCTCTGTATAACATAAAAAACATCTTTCTTATACTCACCTAGGGGGCGGTCCGGTCCGATGGGCATCACTTTTGTCAGGTCCAGCGTCTCCTTTCTTCTTGCGATCCCCATTCTACTGCCCAGCCCCGTGTGCATGACACATCCAGAGTCATTCACAGAGAGGCCTCCATTGCACTCCTGCGCATGTGGACTTTGATCTGCCCAGCGGAGGGCAGAGCAAAGTACTGAAATGTGCAGGTGTGAAGAAAGGTCAAAGATCCCCTACGCATGCGCACTACATTATTTTGATCTAACCTCAGCAGTGTAGACCAAAGTTCAAATGCGCAGGAACGAAATGGAGGCCTCTCTGTGAATGCCATTGGTCACATCATGCACATGAAGCTGGACAGAAGGACGGCGGAAGGGAAATAGGAGGCATCAGACCAAGAGCAGCGACACCCATCAGACCGGACCACCCCCTAGGTGACTATTATAAAGGTGTTTTTACATTATACAGAGTGGCCTGGGCTCTTATATACAGTATTCTGGAATGCTGTATATAAGGGCTCACTGGTGGTGGCCGTAGCTCAAAAGGGAAAAACCTGGTGACAGGTTCCCTTTAAGCAGAAGACGCTAAAGTAGTGTGTGATTACACACAAATCAATCCATCAAGTGCGTGTGTGTGTGTGTGTGTATCTGTGCTTGCCTGTGACTTCTAATACTATAATATGTATGTTATCCTAACCAATGGCTTTGTTTTGTTTGTTTTTCACACAAACCCTATTTTTGGGGAAGAACTCTTGAAAGGGTCTGTGCACATTGCTTTTTTTTAATCATTGAACCATACGCTATATTCAGTGAGTTAGAAAAGTTACGGTTACGGTTTGTGGAGCAGAAACTCTCAATCTTTTTCAACAACGTCAAGTGTTAACACATCCTAAAAAGGGGTTTTCCCACAAAAGACAGGGTAAGTGATGAATGTACACTTCTGGAACCCTAACTGATCAAAAGAATTGAGGAGCCAATCACAATTTTTAAAACTATTATTAATTTTTTGCATTTTTTTTGCCTCACTGAATAGAGCGCATGGTTATCGACGACTGCCACACTATTCATGCTTATGGTCTGTGTGGTCATCAGGACAGCAGTGACTATACTGTTCCATTTTATCCCAACTAAAATGAGAGTAAAACCTGCAAATAAGTGATAAATATTGTGAAAATACTAACTGGGGGCACTTGTTCTTCAGGCTCCTGGCATCTTGGGGGGTGGGTGAACAGAGTTCTTCTGCTTGCCTGACCGTTCAAGGAAGCATCTTTGCACCGCTGGCCTGAACTGTGTGCTCTATAATTCTGCAAGTGAAGGCTTTGCCTCTTCCGCATAGCGGCACTGAAGCTGGCCGGAGCTTACAGCACTCTCCGTCTCCAGCAATCGTAGCCAACTTCAGAGCAGTGCTTACAAATTCCCTGCCAAGGGAACCGCCGCTGCTGATAGACTGCAGCGGGGGCCAAAAACTTAGGAAACAAGCAGTAAATCATGACATTTATCTGTTCTTGAGAACAGTGATGGCTTTATTATTATTTTTTATTATTATTATTATTTCCCAAGCACTTAAATTTTAGCAATAACAGAACATGGGAATAACCTGTCACCAAATTTGGCCACTATAAGCTGTGGCCACCACCAGTGGGCCGTTATATACCGCATTCTAACATGCTGTATATCAGAACCCAGGCCGCGCTGTATAATATAAAAATCACTTTATAATACTTACCTAACGGTCGGTGCAGTGCAGACTATTCGGATGGGTGTCTCCATTCTCCAGTACCGACGCCTCCTCTTTTGGCCATCTTTGTCCTCCTTCCCTCCTTCTTCTAAAGCCTGGGTGTAAGACTCATCCTACGTCATGCACACTAGATGGGATTGAGGTCCCGCGCAGGCGCAGGACCTCAATTCCGGCTCGTGTGGATGACGTAGGATGCATCATACACCCACTTGTGGACGTGACACACAAGTCATCTAATTCATGACCCGCTCTGGCTTCTTCATTTCTGGCGCAGTGCACACCACTTGTCTGACTCCCAATTAATAGAGGCATGCACCTCTTCATGAATGGTCTGACTCCAGCACACACTATCATTAAGACCAATAAGAACAACGCCGGTGTTCATGTTCGTGTTCTGTCCCCATGTCGTGATCTATAGGATTCACTTTGGGATTAAGGGTATGTGCGCAATCCATGATGTCTTTTAAATGTCAGCATTCCCGACGGGTTTGTCAAGTAGAAGATGCTTCAGGAAACTTGTGTGTTTCCTAACGTGTCCTTTGTATAGTTTTTCCAGTGGTTTTGGTTAGCAGTGGTAAGCGCAGCAAATCGTTTTTACATATATAATATGGACATGTACATTTCTAATTTTATTTCTCTAATATGCTTTCCGGGATAAATCTGTCTGAAAGATGGTATCTGCCCACTGCATCTTTTTTTCATTTAGATAACACCCGGAAGAGCCACATAAAATGAACCAAGTGCACAGTAATGTCCAAATAACACTGGTGTGCACATGTTCTGTTTTAATGCTTCTCTCCTTTTAACTGCTTCAGGGTTCAGAAACCCTGAAGTATTTTAGTGACATGCTCATAGCGAAAGTCACCTGTTCTCTATACTTAATATTTATACAGAATAAACTCATAGCGGTGGAGCCAGCACATGACCGGCCGCACCAGGAAAACTACCAACAGTGTTTTCTTGAAGTGGTTTCAACGGGTAAACTCAGTGGCTACACTGGCATCTAAAGGGCACCGCTTGCACAGAGCCTAAGGCTGTGTCCGTACGCTGTAGTTTATTTGTTAAAGGGAACCTGTCAGGTGCGATATGCACCCAGTACCACGTGCAGTTTTGGGTACATATTGCTAATCCCTGCCTAACCTTCCCTGTATCTAGTAGCATAGATAGAGAGATCTAAGAAAAAGTATTTCTAAAGATCTTTTATGCTATGCTAATGAGCACAGGTACTAGTCGCAAGGGTGTTAGTTCCTGCGCTCCTTCCACCCTCTTAGCATGGCAACACAGGGGTGTACTAACATGCTATTCAATGCAGCATCACCAGCGGTGGCGCATGTACCTGTGACCGCTGATTTGAACTCCTGGCACTTCCAGTCGTGCAGTAGACCTCACTGAATCCAGTACGTGTACACCCGGCTTCATACTGCACATGACTGGAAGTGCCGGGCATTCAGATCAGCGGTGACAGTGGACACAGGTACGCACGTCACCACAGATGATTCCGAATTGAATAGCATGTTAGCACTCCCCTGTGGGCAAATAAAAACTTTCCCCTTCTTACTCCTCCTATACCTTCACTTTCCTATCAAGTACCAGTTATTTCAGTCAGTGTCAATCACTTATTTACTTGGCATATTGTATGAAAGTTTTCCTACAATGTTTGAAAATTATTACTAAAGGAACCCTGCTCAAAATGGAACGGACAACCTTTCCCATCCAGATCCCATCCCATCCAGATCCCATCCCATCCAGATTCCATCCAGATCCCATCCCATCCAGATCCCATCCCATTCAGATCCCATCCCATGCGGCCATGCAGATTCCATGTGGCCTCCACTCCCCTGCAGGCTCCCACCCCGATTCCATGTGGCCTCCACTCCCCTGCATTCTCCCACACCATGCGGCCTCCACTCCCCTACGGGCTCCCACCCCATGTGGCCTCCACTCCCCTGCAAGCTCCCATCCCATGCGGCCTCCACTACCCTGCAAGCTCCCATCCCATGCGGACAAACTCCCCTGCAGGCTCCCATCCCATGTGGCCTCCTCTCCCCTGTAGGCTCCCACCCCATGTGGCCTCCTCTCCTCTGTAGGCTCCCACCCCTTGTGGCCTCCTCTCCCCTGCAGGTTCCAGTCCCATGTGGCCTCCTCTCCACTGCAGGTTCCAGTCCCATGTGGCCTCCTGCCCTGCAGGTGCTCGTCCCATGTGGCCTCCTGCCCTACAGGCATCCGTCCCATGTGGCCTCCTGCCTGGCGGCCTCTCCTCCGACATCCTCTGCGGCACTCTGCATACAGACGCTGACAGGCGGCAGCGTGGGGAGGTAATCTCACCATGCTGCCGTGTCCTCTGCAGCGTCATCACGCCGCCGGACGCCAGGTCAGAGAGCAGACAGGCTCCACTGAACCCGGAAGTGCGGCGTGTACAGTGGTACGGTGATTCATTTGTATCGGCGTCTTAAAGATGCCGATACAAATGAATACAGGCACTGGGTCGCGGACGCCGATTCTTGCCGGTTTTGCGAACCGGCTGTTATTTTAACAACCAGTTCGCACGAACTGGACAGAACCAGTTGAATCCCACCCCTGGATAGCTCCCACACAGATGAAAACCAGTTTTGTTCCGTTTTTTTTTTTTTGTTTTTTTTTAACCCTTGCAGTGTGCTGTCCTCAGCTTACATTGCAAAATCCTGCTTACAGATTCCCTGTAAACCTGTCGACCTTGTAAACTCACTGCATCGATAACCATTAAAATCTAGGTTATGAGCTATCTAGGTCAAAAGATCACTATGAACATGTTTACTTTGGATTTGACAAAAGTGAAACCTTTGACTTACAGTTTGTGCAATAAGTAAATCTTTTTTTTTATTATTATTTAGTAGCAAATCCCTGAAGGATTTGGTGAAAATTAAAACTATTCATGGCTTGAGGTGTTAATCCCATGTTCTCAGGTGGCTAAAATTGCAAATTGCTTGTAAAAAAAAAACAACTTTGGAGGTTACTTGTTAAAAATCCTCCCTGTACTCAAGGTGTGTGTGTGTGTGTGTGTGTGGTGTGTGTGTGTGTGTGTGTGTGTGTTTTGCTTTTTTTATAATAAATATTTATATTTATTTAAACAAAAACACTCCTTGAGAACAGGGAGGATTTTTATGAGCTGCATCTTCAGTCTAGCACCAGTGGTCAGGCGTGAAGTGCTTACAAACTCTTTCCTAGAGCTTGTCAGAGCTGCTTTGAAGCTGTCCAGGATACTGGAGCTCATTTTCGGCTCTCAATCCTGGTGGCTAGCTCAAGAGCATTTGTTCTCTCCTAGTGCTGCAGGGCCTAAGCTGCCTCCTATAGTGGCATCTGAGAACACACAATTTGGGCCAACAGTATAATCTCACTGTTCTGACATGCTAATCAAGAAAGAGCTCAGCGAGCAGGAAGACTGGAGGCTGGGGAGTGGTGCGAACATTAGTGAAAAACATGATCCAATCTCTTTACTAGGATCTGCCTGGTATTGAGGCATTTGGAGATCTAGAAGAGAGGAGTTATTTTGTTGTATCTAAGATAACGTCTTAAGTTTACATGGACTCTTTAGGCAACTCAATAATAGTGTTTTTAAATGGCTATGGCATGTAATATTGTATATATCCGTCCATGTACAGTGTTGTGATGCTTAATGGGTTCAGTCTTCATTTACAATGTCATACACAAGTTATAAGGCAGCACTCACATCAGTGGTATTTTGCCGCAAAAATGGATCCATCACAAATGCGTTTCAGTTCCATTCATTTCCAATGGAATTGCGACAAGATGCGGTCACATGCGGCTGCGTGTGTTATAGACAACAGAGATTCCATTGGAAATGACTGGAACTGAAACGCATTTGTGACGGATCCGGTTTTGCGGCAAAATACCGCTGATGTGAGCGCTGCCATCTATTGAACGGTCCTGTGTTGAGACGAAGAACATGGCCACCTGGTAATCTTACTATGAAGATCTGTTGTGCAGTGTAAGAGATGGCCAACTGGGCAGACGCATGGAAAAATATGAAGTTGTACTTGAGTGAAGACCAAATAAATATGGATTTGATTTTTGTTGTGGTAATTGCAATCCAAAATGTTAGAAAGCCATTCCTCTCTTGCCTTTTCATTGGGGGACACAAACATTGGGTATTATGGTGTCTCCAGGGAGGCGTGACACTAGATTGAAAAAGTATTAGCTCCTCCTCCCACAGCATATACCCTAGCTAGGCAGGAAACTAGCTCAGTTTTTTCTAGTGTCAGCAGGGAGGCTGACATGTCTGGCCTTGCCCTGCCAGGTGCCTCAGGCCAGCTTATTTTGTTTTTATTTTTGCTTTTTATTTTGTTTCTATTCATTCTATTCTATTTTTGATTATGGGGCAATACCAGGGTGCCTTGCCACCCCCATTCCCCCCGTGTACGGGCAGAGGAAACCTGGCGTGCACAAGCCGTCAGTCTTCCCTCGCGCCCAAGTGGTCGGGTCTGCGTACCCCTCCAGGCTCCCTGGAAGCACCTTACACCAAGGTAGCTCCAGAGGGCTAAGCAGAGCCAAGGACCTGCTTCAGCCTTGAGCCGAAGATGCGTCCCTGAGATCCCCGCATCCATCACCGACGCGTCTTCAGACGGAGCCAGGAGCAGGTAAGGAGACGACGAGTCATCTGTCTCCTGCATCCAAACCGCCGCCTGGAATAGGCGCCGGTGGGGCGATGCAGGCCGTGATCCCAGGGACCATCATTAATTTAGCCCCCGGCTTCGGCCTGCATTCTAGCAACGCCCCCTCTCACTGCTCTGGAAGCCACTCCCTCACTCAGGAGCAGCTCCTTTCCGATTGGCCGTCACGCTTAGTCCCAGCCCTGGGACCAATCAGTCTCCGGGGGCCGTCTCTCTCCTCCAGGCTGCCAGGAACACTGGACGCCATTTTCCACGTGGGGAGCAGACTCGGGGGAGATCGCCTCCTTGGCTCTGCACTTCTGCAGCACTATCTACCGCTCTGCTCAGCGGTATATCGCGGTCTCTCTAGCGGTGTGCGCCTGCTGGCTAGCGGTGTATATCAGCTACTAGCAATATATACTGGCTGCCTGCAGGTATATGCTGACTGTTTGACAGTATATGCCATTTTGCTATCGTTATATACCGGCTCTGCATAGCAGTCACTTTATAATACCGCTAGTGGCTCCTCACTCATACTAACAGTGGCATATCCCTATATAGGGCTGTAGGACTCTGTTGCTGACATGCGTAACCGCAAGGGTGATAAAGCTTCCCAGGCGTCCTCTAAGGACCTGTACTATGCTTGTACCACCTGTGGACGCTCGTTTTCTAATGGCCGAAGCTATCCACTATGCTGGGGCTGCGATGCCCCTACTACCGTGTCACAACAGACCCAGTTGCCGGACCAGGAGGCCACGCAGGTTTTGGATTCTTCCCCGGCCACCGGCCAGGCAGCACCCCCCGTCTGATGACGTTCTTCCTGCATGGGCTCTTCTAATATCTAAAAGAATAGATGACCTGGTCACTCAGACATCCCAAACCTCAGGCAGCCTTCCCCCGGCTCAGCTTCTTCAGAGGAGCCCGCCTGCTTCGTCTGGTCCTTCTTCCCCAGAACGTAAAAAGGCTGCTTCCAAGAGGCGCCATTGCGACCTCTACGCCTCTTCCGACTCGGACGATGGTCAGTCTGACCCGGGCTCTGTGACTTTTAGTAGTCACGATTCCCATGACTCTGACTCTGATTCAGATGTGCCTTCCGAGTCTAGGCATATAGAAGACACACTAATTTCGGCTGTCAATCACTCTTTGTCGATTTCTGATCAGCCTCCGGACCCGACTTCTCAGTCGGCAATCAAGCGGGCCAAGAAACCTCCTAAGTCCTTTGCCCAGGATCCGTTTTTTCGTCAAATCGTGTCTAAACAGTGGGATCACCCTGATAGAAGGTTTAATAAAAAACCTTTCACTTCATTCGCTTATCCTTTTCCATCTGAAATGGTTAAGACCTGGTCAGTACCCCCCGTTGTGGACCCGCCAATATCCAGGCTGGCTAAACACACGGTTATGTCAGTTTCAGACAGCGCGTCTCTCAAGGACTCGTCCGACCGCGCAGTTGATGTGGCGGTCAAGTCTATTTTCCAGGCTTCAGGCTCCTCTCTTTGCCCCCTGTTTGCCTTGACATGAGTCGCGAGAGCTATGGGTGTGTGGAGTAAGAACCTACGCAGGATGCTTCGCTCTTGTAATATTCCTCCGGAGGCTTTTGAGATCCTTGATTTGATCTCGCTAGCCTCTAATTATTTTCTTCACGGCTCCCTAGATGCAGCTAGTTTGTCAGCCCTAATGGCAGCCAATGCTGTTTTTGCCCGCAGAGTCCTATGGCTAAAGATATGGAACGCGGACAGTGCCTCCAAGAAATCCCTGTCCACACTCCCCTTCCATGGTCTTCGCCTGTTTGGAGAATCCTTGTACAAACTCATATCTGAGACGACGGGTGGAAAAAGTACCATTCTTCCACAAAAGTGGCCTGTATCCAGGAATTTTAAAAAATCTTCTTGGCGCAGGCAGTCCTTTCGGCCCATCTCCCAAAAACCTTCAGTACAAGGATCGTCCCAACGCTCAGATCGAGGATCCGGCCCCTCAAGGGGCTCTTCTTGGCGTTCCCACTCCAAACAACCTAAACCTAAGGGACCTCGCCCTGCACAGGCCCCCTCAGCATGACGCCAGGTATCCCTCAGATCCGACTCCTGTTTTAGGGCGGCTTCTGCTTTTTCGGGATATCTGGCTAGACCACACTCACGATGCTTGGGTTCAAGAAATCGTCACCTCAGGTTACAAGATCGATTTCCATTCCCTGCCGGCCTGCAGGTTTCTGCGTTCTCGTCTCCCAAAGTCCGAAACGCAAAGCCAGGCCTTATTTCAGGCCATAGCCTCGTTAAAAAAAACAAACGTTATCATTCCAGTGCCCCTGGAACAGCGCGGCAAACCTTTTTGACGTTCCCAAAAAGATGGCTCTGTCCGCCCTATCCTGGATCTCAAAAGATCGAACAGATCCGTACGCATTCGGACCTTCCGAATGGAGTCATTGAGAGCAGTACTAGCCGCCATGGAACCGGAAGAATTCCTAGCCTCCATACATGTTCAAGATGCTTATTTACACATTCCCATATGTGTATCCCATCAACCGTTCCTTCATTTTGCCATAGGACACCGTCATTACCAATTCAGGGCCCTCCCCTTTGGACTGGCCACTGCGCCTCGGGTCTTCACAAAGGTCATGGCGGCCGTCATGTCCATTTTGCACCCCAGAGGCATTCTGGTCGTTCCCTATTGGGACGACCTACTTGTCAAGTGGAGCTCTCCTCAAGTTTGCTCAGAAAGCGTGCAGATATGCTTAGACACGCTGTCAAGGCTAGGGTGGCTTATCAACTTCAACAAGTCATCCCTCATTCCTCGTCAGCGCATCACCTTTTTAGGTATGCTGATAGACACGGCTCAGTCCCGGGTTTTTCTTCCAGAAAACAAGAGGTCTTCCCTCATCCGGGCCGCCCAATCCCTCCGCTCTCGCCGTCACACATCCCTTCGGAATGGGATGAGAGTGTTAGGCAAGATGGTGGCAGTCATGGAAGCCGTGTCCTTTGCCCAATTCCATCTGCGCCCTCTACAACTGGATCTTTTATCCTTCTGGGACAAGAATCCAGCTTCTCTAGACCGGTCAGTCCGCCTATCTCGGACTGCGCTCCACTCCCTCGTCTGGTGGACTCAAGTCTCATCCCTATCTCAAGGGAAGTCCTTCCGTCCTGTCCACTGGCAAGTAGTCACGACAGATGCCAGCCTCATAGGCTGGGGAGCGGTGTTTCTCCACCACACTGTTCACGGACACTGGTCTCCCTCCGAACGCTCCCTTCACATCAACATTCTAGAGATCAGAGCCATATTTTTGGCCCTTCAGAACTTTCAGCCCTTGCTATTGGGTCTCCCTGCTCGGATCCAGTCAGACAATGCCACGGCTGTGGCTTACATCAACCGTCAGGGAGGAACTCGCAGCAGGGCAGCGATGAAAGAAGTATCCAGGATTCTTCTTTGGGCAGAGATGCACATACCCATTATTTCAGCTGTCCATATTCCGGGAGTAGACAACTGGGCTGCAGACTTTCTCAGCAGACAGGGTCTAGCGGCAGGGGAATGGTCCCTCCACGACGAAGTGTTCCATCAGATCACTCTTCGTTGGGGACTCCCAGATGTGGACCTCATGGCGTCTCGGATGAATGCCAAGGTACATCCCTTCATATCCCGGTCGAGAGACCCGCTAGCGCTCGGCTCCGACGCTCTAGTCTTCCTGTGGTCGCAGTTTCGCCTGCCCTACATCTTCCCTCCGTTTCCTCTCATTCCGAGAGTAATCAAGAAAATCAAGGCGGAGGGAATTGCCGTGATCCTCGTGGCCCCGGACTGGCCCAGGAGAGCCTGGAACCCAGAGCTTCTCCAACTTCTCAGCGACTCTCCCTGGCGTCTCCCCGACCGCCCGGATCTTCTGTCGCAAGGTCCAATATTCCACCAGAATACAGCACAGCTGTATTTGACGGCGTGGCGCTTGAATCCTTGATCCTAGCCAAGTCAGGTCTTTCTTCTAAGGTAGTTCATACCATGCTTAATGCTCGGAAGCCCTCCTCCGCCAGTATCTATCACAGGACCTGGAAGACCTATCTTTCCTGGTGTGACCGTCATCACCGGTCGCCCCTTGTTTTTTCAATCCCTGATGTGATTGCCTTTCTGCAAGACGGTCTGGACTCGGGACTAGCCCTCAGTACCCTTAAAGGTCAAGTTTCTGCCTTGTCAATTTGTTTCCAAAAGCAGCTGGCTTCTCGCCCTCAAGTCCGTACCTTTCTTCAAGGGGTAGCGCATTTGGTCCCTCCTTATCACCACCCCTTAGATCCCTGGGATCTGAATCTGGTACTCGGAGCTCTTCAGCTTCCTCCTTTTGAACCTTTAAGAGAAATCTCTCTTCAACGTCTCTCTTGGAAGGTTGCCTTTTTAGTCGCCATTACCTCTATCAGACGAGTGTCCGAACTGGCGGCCCTTTCCTGTCGCTCACCTTACCTGATATTCCATCATGATAAGGTGGTCCTTCGGCCTTCCCCCACCTTTCTTACGAAGGTCGTATCTTCTTTCCACTTGTACGTAGACATTGTGTTGCCGTCATTCTGTCCGGCCCTGGTCCACTGCTTTGAAAAAGCCCTTCACACTCTAGATCTTGTTAGGGCTCTGCGGATCTACATCTCCAGAACAGCGCCATTGCCCAAGTCCGATGCACTCTTCGTCCTCTCAGAAGGACACAAAAAGGGCAACCAGGCTTCTAAATCCACGATTTCTCGATGGATCAGGACTGCCATCTGTGAGGCATACAAAGCACGAGGTTCTGTTCCCCCTCAATCTGTGCGGGCCCACTCTACGCGAGCAGTGAATGCTTCCTGGGCTATCCGCCATCAGGCTTCGGCGGCCCAACTTTGCAAGGCCGCTACCTGGGCCAGTGTGCACACGTTTACAAAATTCTACAGAGTGCATACGCATGCCTCCGCGGATGCTGCTCTTGGAAGACAAGTCCTTCAGGCAGCAGTGGTGGCCCATTTATAAGTGGCCACTGCTCAATTTTTTTGACAGTGTTTTGATATGTGTTCACTGCAGTTGCAGTCGTTAGTCAGCTCTTAGTCTGATGTTATACACTGTTAATAGTTCAGTTCCCACCCAGGCACTGCTTTAGGACGTCTCACTGTCTGTGTCCCCCAATGAAAAGGCTAGAAAGGAAATTACTTTTTTGTGTACTCACCGTAAAATGTCTTTCTTGGAGCCTTTCATTTGGGGACACAGCTCCCACCCTTGTGTTTTCGTTGTTCTTCTCCTACTGCTTTTACACCAAACTGAGCTAGTTTCCTGCCTAGCTAGGGTATATGCTGTGGGAGGAGGAGCTAACACTTTTTCAATCTAGTGTCACGCCTCCCTGGAGACACCATAATACCCACTGTCTGTGTCCCCCAATGAAAGGCTCCAAGAAAGACATTTTACGGTGAGTACACAAAAATGTCATTTTCTGATCTAGTTTAGACAGATTGCACAATACACTGCATTTTATTGAATATGGTTGATCTGCTTGAAGTGTATCATAGAAATAGAGGATATGATCCAGGACCGACTGGGTAAAAAACACTTTGTCTTTATTATAAACTTTTATAAACATGGTGAGAGTTAAATTATAATGTCTAGCAATGGTGCCTTGCAAGGGATCCTGACCTTATGTGGCATAGCGGCTCAAACGGGCGGACACCTCATTGGCGCAGCTGCACAGGGGCCCACATTTCTACATAGTTTCAAAGCGGCAAGCGGCTTCTGTCACATGAAGGGTGCATTAAGATGAGCTATGGAACTGTAGGGCTATGTTCCCATGATGAGTTTTGACACTGCAGATTTTAGCTGTGTTAAAAACACAGTGTCTTAGAGTTCAGCAAAGTGGATGGGATTTGCAGAAATGTTATGCCCACTGTGGTGTGTGTATGTGTGGTGTGCTTTACAGATCTGCAATATCAATATTTCTTGTGGGTGTGCTGAGTTAATGTACATAGTTTCACCATAAATTTGCATTATTAGAATAATTTAACTTGCAGAAAATGTGTATCCTCAAATACTAACCGTGGGAATGTAGCCTAAAAGCCCATAGACTGCTCCTGTCTCATGCTCCGGTCACATGACCGAATGTGACCGGAGCTTGCCGCGATGCATGTGAACTGTATAGAACTGTACCACATTTGTGCCGGATCCGGTAGTGCGGCAATATACGGCTGATGTCAAACCAGCCTTAGATGCCTCCTTCTTGAATCTTTCTGTAATCATCCCCATCTTTCTTCTGCCCACTTTCTGTCTTCATGTGTATTGTGGAAGTATCCATCAGGCTACGGAGATGGTCCTAAATATTAAATGATCTCTATGGCCACAGGTGTAATGTATGCTTTGTTTTGCAGGTACACCAGAAACTTGGTGAATGAAGGAAATGGGAAGTTTAATCTCATGATTCTCTGCTGGGGTGAAGGACACGGCAGGTAAAACATTCAGAATTTTATACTATTTAGTCCTGATTAGTTGATGTAGTGGAAAATATTGCCAGCTGAAGAGACCGATAAACTGTACGTTGGTAGCCGGCCAAGCACATTTCCTCAAGACAAGGCCATGTAGTGGCATATCTGGAAGCCGCTGAAGGTGCAGACATGCTTTGTGCAACCTGTGTACAGCGGCCCAATTAGTGTGGGAGGGGCAATGTATCTTTCTACCATCTGTTATATTGTTGGGACCTAAGATGATACATTTCATGGCTGTCAATCACTTGGGAATCATTAATCTATAAAGAGATGCTCTATGATAAGCTATTGGCGTGCAAGTGGCCCATCTACTATTCTTCCACTGGCCTCTCACTTCTCAATGTCTGCATAATTGATTTTTGTGGGGTTTTAAGGAAAAACAAAACACTAGATTCCACTAATTATAATTGTATCATCTATTGGCCATCTCAAATTTGTAAGAACAACTAGGTGAGAATTATGCAAAGGGCAAAAGGTGCAATTGCTCAGAGGCCTCCATGATCTTTCCAGATCAATAATGCGTCTTTAATAGTATTTTTAGCATGTACTGCCTGGCCAATGTTGGTTATTGCAATAGGGAGTGGGGATGAGTCCTGTCAGAGGTTTCTGGAAGCTGCTTATCTCCTAATTAAACAAAGGATTGAGTGGTAAAAATCCAACATGTTATATTTATTTTCAGGGTTTTTTTTCTCCTATTTGAACAAAGATAAAGTCGAGCAACTGCCATTGAAGAATAGTCGCCCTCTCTAACCTCATACACTGTAAGCCTCCTTCACACATCCATGTCTCCGGTACGTGTGATGTAAGTTTTTGCGTGTACCAGGGACACGTGCACACGTATCCCCATTAAATCCAATGGGTTTGCGCACGCGTCCATATTTTCATGACCCTTGTGCTCCAAACGGTAACATGTCCGTTTTCTGTCGGCAGCACGGGTGTCACACGGACCAGGTGTGACACGTACTAGGGAAAACACTTGATTTACAAAACACTTCACTTCATTATGCTCATGAATATTCACTTCACTGACCATGTACCCGAATGCAAGTGAGATAGGCAAGTATACAAGTTCATGTTGTCCGTGTGCTATCCGGATGTCACACGGCTATAACACGAAACACACACACATGGACGGACATGCATACTTATACCACGGACCATGCAAAATGTCAGTTTTTTGCACGGATGTGTGAAGGGGGCCTTAGAGAAAGTTGGCTGATTTTGCTAAACTCGCTCAGTTAATTTGAGGTCTGCCTAATGTATTTGGACCCGTTAATGATCCCCATCACACTTCATTAAGACTCCTATACACGTTAGATGACAATCAAATGATAAAAGGTTGTTCGTATGAAACCTCGTTTGCCTGACTGCACCAAGCACCGGTCCGATTACATTGTACAAATATCTTTTAGCTGAAGCCAGACACTTCCAATATATAGCAAACAGAAGCATTTGATAATTGGTTAAGGGAAATAACAACAGATCTTTCGCTTTCCAACCGATCAGCAGATACACATTATGCCATAGGTGATAGTCGCAGAAAAATATCAGACATGCCCCATCTATCTTTTGGACCTTTGCTGCCCAAAAGTCGATTGCTCATCATCTAAAAATAAATGAACAGTTGACTTGATTGAAATCATCCATCTGGTACAACTTTGTCTATAATAGCTTAAAGGGCCCATAGACGTTAGACCAGAGAAAATTTGGCACCATTATCATTTGCCTCATAACCTAATGATGTGATCAGTCCAAGTTCCTTCTGTTCAGTGTGTTCGTATCTACTGACCGTTATCTTACTGTTCTTTAGTGTTTCTGTGCTAATATGCGTCCTTTGTTCTACTTGTTTATAGTATATTGGAAGGAAAAACTAGAAGAACATGTAGTGTACAATTAATATATATGTATTTTTTCCTTTTTGAAGACTTAGACACGTTGCCTTGAGCTGTCTAACCTGTGTTCCTTATGTAACAGTTATGTGCATTCCTTCACGTATACAAAATGCCTACGCTCAAATTTCCAGTAGTAAGGCTGCTTATTGCTTAAAATGTTTCTATTACTGATATGTTCCCTATTAGTTTATTCAGTTTAAGAGCATAATTAAAATAAAAAATAATTGTAGAAAAATATAATTAATAAAAAAAATGCCCTTCTGCTAGTATATTGGATTTACTAAAATAAATAACAATAAACAGGTATGTATTTTTGCTAAAAAAAAAATGCTTTTTGCAAAGATTGACCATTTGTTTGACACATATGATAGTCTAGGTGGCCATACTCCTGACATGGCTGTCAACTGCCATAGCTCTATACCCTCATATATGAGCATATTCTTTTGCGACTGTACCTATGTTCTCAATAAGGATAAGGGAGTAAGATGGCTTACTTCACACAGGAACAAAAGGATCAGGTTTTGTGATTCAACATGACCAAACTTTCTCTTCACCCTTCCCTACGTTATATGCCAAAACGACACTTTCATATTTAGATGGTTAGAAGGTCTGTAAAGTACTGCCTGTTTCGGCTGATATTAACTTGATGTGCAGTGTACTATGACTCTGAATTCTGTTTGAATTGAGACACTTCATAGTTGCACAAAAATGGTGCAACTTTTTGAAATTCACAACAGTCTCCGACAACTTTTTAAAAGTGGGTTGAGGCTTAGAAGGAAGGGACGGGGTCAACTATGGCCAACAAATTTATCATACTCGATGCCAAATCAGTGGTGTAAAGTATAGCCGAAATGTACACAACTGGAATACTTTTCTTACAATAATGGAGCTCGGCAGCTGAAAGATGAGACCAACTCCTCATAATTCAATCTGGCGCATCCTACTCCAGCGCACTCATCAAGACTGGTGTGCCGGATGTCAAACAATTAATTTGTACCTATATGTTGAAAGGACCCTGAAAATAAAAGCAAAATTGGCAATATATGAATAAAATACCAGTTCTCTGCAGGATGTAGACAGGCCCCAATTCTAACTGGAGGTAAAACAGGTGCGAAATACTGCTCAAAAATCACACGCACAGCGATCATCCATGAGGGACTGGATGATTTGGCACCTTATTATGTGTACATTTAAAAGATAGTCACACAGATATATGTAGTGCACCATGCCATGCCAGCTTACAGCCTATTAGAGATGCCCATATTAGTAGATCAGGTAGGCTGCCCAGCACTATAAGTTTAAAGAGGTGGTTTACTAGTTATTTTTGTAAGCCACCTCGATATAATGTTGAGAAACAAGACTTCTTTCAAGTACCTTGTGATGCCAATAGTGCCTGTGAGCGGCGCTACTGCTGTCCACTCCTCACCTTCTCGTGACCCCTTAGGCTCCGTAACCTGTGATGTCAGGTCAACTTCCAGTTGAACTGACATCACTGGGGTTGGTCTCAGGCTTCCATGAGTGACTGAGCTGTGGGCGGAGTTTCACCGCTCGTCACAGCCCAGCATCGCTCCTGCTTGTGGCACCCTATAGTGAAAGAGAGCAGAGAGATGCTGGGCTGTAACAAGCTGTGTCAGTAGATGACATCGTCTATTGTGATGAGGTGATCCTGCGTTATAAGCTGTTTACAATGAAACCCAACAGAGAATACACAAAAAAAAGTGGAAAGGCAAATTAGCCAAAATTTTAGACACAATTCCTAAAATGGGCCAGACAATATTGTTGGCACATTTATATTATAATTTGGTAGCACATCATTTGGAATAAATAACTGCAATCGATCGCTTCCTATAATCAAGACGTTTCTAACACCTCTCAACGGGAATTTTGGACCACTCTTCTTTTGCAAACTGCTCCAGATCTCTCATATTTGAGGGGTGCCTTCTCCCAACAGCAATTTTAAGATCGCTCCACAGGTGTTCAATGGGATTTAGATGCGGACTCATTTATACTACATCAGAACTCTCCAGCGTTTTGTTTCCATCCAATTTTGGGTGCATCTGGAAATGGCTGAACAACCCCAAAACATCTTTGACCATCCAGCATATTTGACTGTAGGGATGGTGTTCTTTCCTTTGTAGGCCTCATTCTGTTTTAGGTCAACAATAGAATGATGTGCTTTACCAAACACCTCTATCTTGGTCTCATCTGTTCACAATACACTTTCTCAGAAGGATTTAGGGTTACTCACGTACATTTGGCAAACTGCAGTCTAGATTTTTTATATCTGTCAGCAGTGGGGTCCTCCTGGGTTTTTTGCCATAGCATTTTCATTCCATTCAAATGTCAACAGATAGTTTGCTGACACTGTTGCAGCCTGAGCCTGCAGGACAGCTTTAATTTCTTCGTAACCTGATTGGGGCTGCTTAGCCACCATCTGGATTATCCTGTATTACAATTTTTCATCATTTTTTTTTCTTTGCTGACCATGTCCAGGGAGATTAGCTACAGTGCCATGGGTTGTAAACTTAATTTTTATGTTGCGCACAGAGGACAAAGCAACAGAAAGATATCTGGAGATTGTTGATATTTTTCAACAATTTTGGTTCTTAAGTCCTCAGACAGTTCTCTTCCTTCTGTTCTCCATGTTTAATGTGGCACACAGACTCACCATGCAAAGACTGAGTCAACTTCCCCCCTTTTTATCTGTTTTCAGGTGTGATTTTCATATTGCCCACACCTGTTAAATGCCAGCAGTGACTTCGAACGAGCATCACATGGTTGAAACAGTGTTTGGTTTTCTTTACCCACCATTTTGGAAATGTTTCAACAATTTTGTCTATCCTATACTGGGGGGGGGGTGAAATTTGTCCAACTTTGCCTTCTTTTTTCTTTTTTATTAGCACAACATAAAAAAACTTGTATCATAAAACGTATAATAATTTTCTGCGAAAAATCCTTCATTTTCTGGAATAATTTCAAGGGTGCCAGCACTTTCGGCCATGACTACGTAACTAAGTCAATCATTTGCTTCACTTATCTTGTACCACTTTTTGGTTACAGCGTGTTCTGTTAGCTGTTTACATTGGAAAGTAAATTCCGAATTCTGCTGGATCTGCTTCCAGAAAACAGGGAGTTATGAAATGTCAGGTGACAGTGGCACCACTACCGTTACATGACATGTCACACAGCAGAATGGAGCCAAACCGCTGTCCATTCCAGAAAAGACTAGCTGAAATTTCAACTGATATTGAAAGCGGCTATGTGACTGACTGAATAATACAAAATACTGTATCAGGTTTATTTTCACATTGGATAATTATGATACCACCTCTCAAGTATTCAGCTCTTAATTTCTATTGCATAATTAAGCGGCCTCATGTTATGACGCCTGCAAACATGTCAACTGCTATCTTGGAGCTGATGCAAGCTGTCATTGGAAAACATATCATTAACAATATCAATTGAACCATCAAAACCAATGACATGAACCAGAGCATAAGTTGGTATACATGTGGCGTAAACATTGTTGGTTATAAATGACTTAATGACAAAATGTATAATTAGTGGGGGAAGGTTGAACTAGATGGACCTAGGTCTTTTTTCAACCTATGTAACTATGTATAAGGCCTCTTTCACACGTCCTGAAAAAACACACACACATTTTGCACGGACATGTAAAAGGTGTGTATGGCCCTCCATGTGCCGTGATTTTGGCACATGAGCGTTCTCCATGTGCTGTCCGTGATAATACATGAAGAACAAGAACTTTATGCACACCTGTCCCTGGCGTTGCTGTCCGTGGTGCTGATGTCTTCCACTCAGTGGTCTTCGGCCCTACTGACTCCCTGCTGCTGCTGCTTCTGGTCTTTAGTGCAGTGAATATGCGATGAGCATAGTGAGCGGGAGTCGGAAGCAAGTGACAGCAACGGCAAAGACAGCAGTGCTGGAGAAGGTGAGTGTAGAAATTCATTTTATTTCACAGAAATGTGGTATTCTCCAGTAAGTGTCACACTGATGTCACACGGATCACATCCGTGCAGTCCATGTGACACCCATGCTGCCGGAGAAAAACGGACATGTCTACGTGTGAAGCATACAGACACACGGTCCATGGGAAAACACGTATGAGTGCACAAACCCACTGATTTTAATGGTTCTACGTATGCCCATGTCTCCAGTTCATGTGAAACCGGATGTCACACGTACCTTAGACACAAATGTGTGAAGGGGGCCTAAGAGTGTGTTCACACTGTGGCCATTTAACACACAAAACTTCAGATAGAATCAAAATGAGCATATACACTGCAATAAGTAAACTTGGTAACCCTATTTTTGAACAAAAAAGTATAAAAGCCATCCCACCACTGTTGGTTATAAATGACTTAGTGACCAAATGTAGAACTGGTGGAGGAAGGTTGAACTAGATGGACCTAGGTCTTTTTTCAACCTTAGTAACTACGTAACTATGTAACCACGACAAGGTGTGCCCAAATCAGGACGATCCTAATCTGTAGTATTAAAATCTCACCGTGTGTGAACTGACCTCAATGTAGATGGGGACAGAGCATGGTCGGGGCCCAAGTAGTTCTGACACCTGCAATGGGAAGCTACAGTTAGGTCCAGAAATATTTGGACAGTGACACAAGTTTTGTTATTTTAGCTGTTTACAAAAACATGTTCAGAAATACAATTATATATATAATATGGGCTGAAAGTGCACACTCCCAGCTGCAATATGAGAGTTTTCACATCCAAATCGGAGAAAGGGTTTAGGAATCATAGCTCTGTAATGCATAGCCTCCTCTTTTTCAAGGGACCAAAAGTAATTGGACAAGGGACTCTAAGGGCTGCAATTAACTCTGAAGGCGTCTCCCTCGTTAACCTGTAATCAATGAAGTAGTTAAAAGGTCTGGGGTTGATTACAGGTGTGTGGTTTTGCATTTGGAAGCTGTTGCTGTGACCAGACAACATGCGGTCTAAGGAACTCTCAATTGAGGTGAAGCAGAACATCCTGAGGCTGAAAAAAAAGAAAAAATCCATCAGAGAGATAGCAGACATGCTTGGAGTAGCAAAATCAACAGTCGGGTACATTCTGAGAAAAAAGGAATTGACTGGTGAGCTTGGGAACTCAAAAAGGCCTGGGCGTCCACGGATGACAACAGTGGTGGATGATCGCCGCATACTTTCTTTGGTGAAGAAGAACCCGTTCACAACATCAACTGAAGTCCAGAACACTCTCAGTGAAGTAGGGGTATCTGTCTCTAAGTCAACAGTAAAGAGAAGACTCCATGAAAGTAAATACAAAGGGTTCACATCTAGATGCAAACCATTCATCAATTCCAAAAATAGACAGGCCAGAGTTAAATTTGCTGAAAAACACCTCATGAAGCCAGCTCAGTTCTGGAAAAGTATTCTATGGACAGATGAGACCAAGATCAACCTGTACCAGAATGATGGGAAGAAAAAAGTTTGGAGAAGAAAGGGAACGGCACATGATCCAAGGCACACCACATCCTCTGTAAAACATGGTGGAGGCAACGTGATGGCATGGGCATGCATGGCTTTCAATGGCACTGGGTCACTTGTGTTTATTGATGACATAACAGCAGACAAGAGTAGCAGGATGAATTCTGAAGTGTACCGGGATATACTTTCAGCCCAGATTCAGCCAAATGCCGCAAAGTTGATCGGACGGCGCTTCATAGTACAGATGGACAATGACCCCAAGCATACAGCCAAAGCTACCCAGGAGTTCATGAGTGCAAAAAAGTGGAACATTCTGCAATGGCCAAGTCAATCACCAGATCTTAACCCAATTGAGCATGCATTTCACTTGCTCAAATCCAGACTTAAGACGGAAAGACCCACAAACAAGCAAGACCTGAAGGCTGCGGCTGTAAAGGCCTGGCAAAGCATTAAGAAGGAGGAAACCCAGCGTTTGGTGATGTCCATGGGTTCCAGACTTAAGGCAGTGATTGCCTACAAAGGATTCGCAACAAAATATTGAAAATAAAAATATTTTGTTTTGGTTTGGTTTATTTGTCCAATTACTTTTGACCTCCTAAAATGTGGAGTGTTTGTAAAGAAATGTGTACAATTCCTACAATTTCTATCAGATATTTTTCTTCAAACCTTCAAATTAAACGATACAATCTGCACTTGAATTCTGTTGTAGAGGTTTCATTTCAAATCCAATGTGGTGGCATGCAGAGCCCAACTCGCGAAAATTGTGTCACTGTCCAAATATTTCTGGACCTAACTGTACATAAATGAAATGCACCTGAATCAACCTCAGATCCTGCCTGTTAAACCTCTTGCTCAGAGGTTTTTCTTCCCAATATAATGGGGAACTAGGACAAATAAAAATTTGGCCAGAAATTAAATGTGCTTAATAACAAATAAACCAATAATTTTGCAAGCAGAACTAACAAAAACATGTGTATTAGGTTCCCCCTGAACGTAACGGACAAAAGAATTATTAATTCAACACAGGTTATTACTATGTTTTTCTATAATTTGGTTAAAATGGTTTAGAATTGTTTAGAAAGAAATGGACTACTAATAGGGAATCATGTTGTGTATATTCCATCTTGTGATCTAGTGTCGTATTCTAATAATCTTTAAAAAAATATATTTTTGTTTTCTAAAGATAAACCTATAATTATATCATGTTGTGTGCTTTAATTAAGCTTTCATCTTGCTTTTGTTTTTTTTTGTTTTTTCACCCCCATGCAGCAGTATCCACGATCACACCAACTCGCATTGTTTCCTGAAATTACTGCAAGGCAACCTCAAGGAGACACTGTATGACTGGCCCCAGAAAAAGTCAAATGGAACGATGGTAAAGAAGTCGGATGGAGTCCTCGAGCTGAATCAATGCGCGTATATCAACGGTAATACCTTCAGTGCAGAGATTTGGGCATGATAAAACATGGGATGTGCCATTATTGTAGATTGATAGCCCCTATTTTATTTTGGGGGGTGATCCAGCTACTGGTAAATTTGGCCATATGTTTGGGAGTGAGTGCTCCTTTTCATCATCCAGTAGCGGGTAGATGAACAGTTGTAATTATAGTCTAAGGCGGGCTTTGCACACTACGACATCGCAGGTGCGATGTCGGTGGGGTCAAATTGAAAGTGACGCACATCCGCAGGCAATATCGTGGTGTGTAAATCCTAGATGATACGATTAACGAGCGCAAAATCGTCGTAATCGTATCATCGGTGCAGCGTCGGCGTAATCCATAATTACGCTGACGCGACGGTCCGATGTTGTTCCTCGCTCCTGCGGCAGCACACATCGCTGTGTGTGAAGTCGCAGGAGCGAGGAACATCTCCTACCGGCATCACCGTGGCTCCCGTAGGATATGCGGAAGGAAGGAGGTGTGCGGGATGTTTACATCCTGCTCATTTCCGCCCCTCCGCCGCTATTGGCCGCCTGCCGTGTGACATCGCTATGACGCCACACGACCCGCCCCCTTAGGAAGGAGGCGGGTCGCCGGCCAGAGCAACGGTTGCAGGGCAGGTGAGTGCATGTAAAGCTGGCGTAGCGATAATTTTCGCTACGCCAGCTATCACACGATATCGTACCTGCGACGGGGGCGGGGACTATCGCGTGCGACATCGCAGCATCGGCTTGCGATGTCGCAACGTGCAAAGCCCGCCTTATACAATCTCCAACAATGTTCCTCAGTGAGTTTGGGATTGTCCATATGCCATACACCCAGGTAATTTAATGAGGATCTGTCATGTGGGTGTGTTTTTTTGTTTTTGGGGTGTTTTTTTGTTGGGTCTTTTTTGTTTTTTTTTTTTGCTTTTTGTTGTTTTTTTTTCTCTTTACCCTATGTGAATTGTATCTTTGTTCTGAATCTGGCTTCTGTGCCATTCCATTCTAGAGATATAATCCTCTCTTGCCTGTATATAAATCTCGACTTGTTAGCCAATGGTAGCGTGCTCATCATGCAGATACCCAGGGGTGATATGAAACCTTGCCTCCGAAGCTGGCAAGCTTAGATATACATACTGGGAGCGGAGGGCACAGGAACAAAACACAAACTACATAATCAGGACAGTGGCATTTAGCCCAGGTAACTTCAGATTTATGGCAAGTGACCGGGTCCTCTTTAAGTCTGAGCAGGGAGTAACATACATATGAAAAACAATAGTTTATCTGTTATTGCAGTGTTTGAAGAAATCATAATCTCTTTAGACGCTTTTTTTTTTCATGGTTTAATAATCCGATCAAAGGGTTTCTGTTCAAGGTGATACTGTTTATCTTGTCATTGCTGTCTTATCTGCCTTGTGCCCAAATAACCCGCGCTGCATGAATCACTCCCCTCCGGCAGACCAATCACTGGGGAAGAGAATATTATATTTAATATCTTGTTTGTTTGCTTTATCTTCACATTCTGTTATGGAAAAACAAAAGGCTTCACGTTCATGGAGTGAAATCCCCACTCTCCAAAGCGTTAGCAGAGAAACATAAAATGTAACATTTGTGGGCTTGGTAGCTTCTCTGGTGTAAAAGTCCAAATGAAGAATCTCCAAAGGCCTCATTACAGGCTTCTCTAAACCTCAACTGGACAATTTTAGGCCTGATAAACTTGGTGTGTGCACATCCTGTTATAAAACAGGTCTCCAAAGCATCCTGTAGCTGCATCTGTGGCGCCCCTGACCTGGTCAGGCACCACTGAGTACTGCATCCATGCTGGGGACAGTACAAAACAGGTGATCCAGAAGGCTGACCGAGGTGTGACTACACAGGCGCATAGTGATCAGGTCTCACACATTTACCTTTGAGAGGACCCCTGGGGATCCCAGGAGGGGGCGAAGCCTCCATCTCCACTCGAGGGGTGTGGTAGAGAGCCTGGTTGCTAGGTGACGTAGGCAAGAACAGGAGAGGAGGGAAGAGTGAGCCGAAGACAGTTGAGTGGTGAAGTTCAGGGAGGGCAGAAGCAGACCCTGTAGCTCTACACAATTCTGACAACGTACGCGCAGTGACTACCGACGGGGGAGAACGGTCACCTGGTAGTGCTGCCCGAAATCCACACACGGCTAAAGAGAGAGCAACGGAGTGGAAAGTAAGGAGACTGTCAGGGAGATACCAGGCCCAAACGGGTAACAGGTCCCAGTGCAGGGATAGATCCACCTGTCCTTTGCCAAACCTGCATGAGGGGGCACTTTACACCCCCAAGACAACACCACAGAGTCCGCAGCCACGTAGCCAAAGTGAGGGCCCATAGCTCACAGGAGGCAAGCAGCCGGAGTGACCTGGTCCAGGCTACAAGCAAACGGGCCAAAAAGAAGGGGAGAGAGGCACCAGCAACTTCCCTGGGCGACCCCAGCAGGGCTTCAAGCAGGGGTTACCCCAAAACACAACGGGCTAAGGAAGGCGAGTTGGTAGCCACCCTCATAAGTCAGCCTGAAGGACACCTGGTTCCAGCCTGGTTCATCCCAGCTACGCCCGGGTTACTCACCCTGCCACCATCAGTGAGTAAAATCCCTGAAAGACATCCTGCTTGTGCGTGTGAGTCATTCTGTGACTTGTAGTTCCACACACCTACACGGGACCCTGGGGCATGCCTCACTCTCAGGAGGCTATTACAACTGACTGCACCTACTATCAGCCCCAGGCACCCCTAACCTGCAGTGGCGGTCCCCACTGACCGCAATTCTGAGAGTGGCGTCACGACAATCAAAATAGAGGATTTCCTACCTGTGACGAGATCCAGCCGCGTGGAGTCCCTGAAGGTAATGCACCGCTGCACCGACACCGAGCCTCGGGGCCCCACACATCTGGCGTCACGAACAGGATAAGGACTAGACCTGTTCAGACAGGTGACCATGTGCCTGGGCGGTCCGCTTGGAAAATTGGAAGCGCCGCCATATTGTCACCATGAAAAGCGCGCTGAAAAACAACAGCAGCCCGCGCTGGGAGAAGTTACCGCCCACGAAGAGGTGTGGCTACCCAGAGATCCCCTGAAGGGTCCTGGCCTCGCAAGTGATGAGAGCGGAGGCGTTCAGAGACGTCGGGAAAGAAAGGGAGCCAGAAGCCTGCTACTAGAAGAAGGAGACGCAGAGGAAATGGCGTCTGAACGCAGAGACCCAGAACCAGGCTCCGCTGCCTGGTGGTATCGGGAACTTGCCCAGTTTTGCGACCAACTGGAGGCCAGGGTCGTATGGCAGATCAGCGAGGGACGTACGGAGCTTCTAGAGATGGCTGCAGCGGTTCAGGCCTATGAGAGGGGAACCGCACGACGAGTGCCAGACCGAGCGGCGACGACTCAGACCCCGATGATGTTACCGATGGGTGAGTCCTGTGTTGCCCCTGTCAGCGCGAGTGCCCCGACCCCTGCTGCCATGCCCGCGGTCCCTGGAGAGATGCCCGGCGCGGCGACGCTGAATCAGGCCGCAGCCACGCCAGGTGCGGCCCGCCGAGCCCAGGCCGCCGCAACGATGCCCAGCCCGGCCCGCAAAGATCCGGCTGCCACCGCGACCCTCCGCCACGCCGCAGGTGCGGCCCGCCAAGGACCGGCTGCAGCTGCGACGCCAATTCAGGCCGCAGAAGCGCCCAGCCCGGCCCGCACCGATCCCATCGCAGCTGCGACGCCAATCCAGGCCGCAGAAGCGCCCAGCCCGGCCCGCACAGATCCCATCGCAGCTGCGACGCCAATCCAGGCCGCAGAAGCGCCCAGCCCGGCCCGCACCGATCCCATCGCAGCTGCGACGCCAATCCAGGCCGCAGAAGCGCCCAGCCCGGCCCGCACAGATCCCATCGCAGCTGCGACGCCAATCCAGGCCGCCGCAGCGATGCCCTGCTCGGCCCGCCAAGACCAGGTCGCTGCCATGCCAGGCTCGGCCCGCCAAGACAAGACTGTACAATTATTTACCCCGGCCTGCCAGGTCAGAACAGACACCGCTCCCCAGCCCAAGGAAGTCCCTGCTAGGAAGTCCCTGCTGGGGGAGGACCCCGAATACTGGAAGCTGAAGACTGATCTAGAGGCCCACTTCCCAAAGGAGATGGTGGACCGGTATCTGCTCCCTCCGCATACTCACAGGAAGACTCCTGCAACATTCATGCCAAAGGGTCCCCCGCCCTGGCCTGCTGATGAAAATCCATCCCTAGCGCTGCCACAAGAGGAGTGCCTAGAAGAACTAAGGGGGAGGGGAGGCCAGGAAGCTGAGAAACTGACCCCAGAGCCATCAGCAGTGGATGCAGCACCAGTCCAAGAGCCCGAGATGCTGCCGTACTCCCGCTGGGATGAAGAGGGCCCGACATCCTCCGCTGAGGAAGATTTGTCCAGATACCTCACCTGGGAGCCTGCAAGCGGTGAGGTGGCAGCCAGGCAGGACCCAGCCCGCAGGACACGGCGCCGCAGCAGGACAAGGGATCCACCTGCACAGCAGTCTCCCGAGGAGAAGGACGAGGTCACGGCCAGAGACTTAGAGGAAAAGCGGTCCTTGAGAAGGGCCAAATCGCAGGTCAGAGGCCCACTTTGTCGAGGAGTTGTAGAAGACTTCAGTCTAAGGTCTGGATATGGCTTTATAGTAGCACCTGGTGTAAAAGAGGGCATATTTGTGAACAGAAGGGATGTTAGAGCACATTTACCTAGAGGACATCCAGCAAGAAACCTACAGATAGGAGACCCAGTAGAATTTACAAAGCACCAAGGAGAACGCGGATGGTACGCACTAGATGTCACACCCTGCCCCAGAAATCCCTACAGTAAACCTGCTATCTCAACAACAGAAGATGAGGATACAGAAAAAGAAACAGACGACAGAAACATAGAGAATGTCAGGTGCCAAAGCCCAATAGGCAAAAGCCCTGGTGGAATGGAGTAGAGAAAAGTAAAGAAAACTACAGCAGTTTGAAAAGTTTTGCAACGTTCAAAGTTTAAGCACGTGCCCACATGAACTTGTGTGAGAAACCCTTTTGCACTTTAACCCATGAACCTTAAGGCTATGAACTGGCTATAGCCACAAACTCTCGCAGTGTTTATAGTTACCCCAGAGGTACAACCACTACCAGGGAGCACGCCTGTTTATGGGGCCTGGCTCTCCACCACAAAGAGGGTACCTGGTCAGCACCAACTGTGGAGGCCGCCTCTACATCCTGCCAGAAGTGGCTGAAGGCGCGGCTCCACCAGGCCAGGTATACCCTGAAACCACCAGACCATGAAGGCGCGGCCAACGGGAGAGGCAGATGGGAAGAAAGGTCTGGGGAAGCTGATGGCCCAGACCTGGTTACCAAAAGAAACCGGTGACCTGCCGCCTGAGAGGGTTTAGGGTGGGTTAACGGACTTGTGGGTGGAGGGTGGTGATGTATGGTACCTGATGGTTTCAAAACGTTTTACCATGTTTTACTGTTTTACGCATTTTAAAATGTTGTCTTGCAGCCCGAGGACGTGCTGGTGATAACTAAGGGGGAATGGTAGCAGAGGATAATGTGGCGCCCCTGACCTGGTCAGGCACCACTGAGTACTGCACCCATGCTGGGGACAGTACAAAACAGGTGATCCAGAAGGCTGACCGAGGTGTGACTACACAGGCGCATAGTGATCAGGTCTCACACATTTACCTTTGAGAGGACCCCTGGGGATCCCAGGAGGGGGCGAAGCCTCCATCTCCACTCGAGGGGTGTGGTAGAGAGCCTGGTTGCTAGGTGACGTAGGCAAGAACAGGAGAGGAGGGAAGAGTGAGCCGAAGACAGTTGAGTGGTGAAGTTCAGGGAGGGCAGAAGCAGACCCTGTAGCTCTACACAATTCTGACAACGTACGCGCAGTGACTACAGACGGGGGAGAACGGTCACCTGGTAGTGCTGCCCGAAATCCACACACGGCTAAAGAGAGAGCAACGGAGTGGAAAGTAAGGAGACTGTCAGGGAGATACCAGGCCCAAACGGGTAACAGGTCCCAGTGCAGGGATAGATCCACCTGTCCTTTGCCAAACCTGCATGAGGGGGCACTTTACACCCCCAAGACAACACCACAGAGTCCGCAGCCACGTAGCCAAAGTGAGGGCCCATAGCTCACAGGAGGCAAGCAGCCGGAGTGACCTGGTCCAGGCTACAAGCAAACGGGCCAAAAAGAAGGGGAGAGAGGCACCAGCAACTTCCCTGGGCGACCCCAGCAGGGCTTCAAGCAGGGGTTACCCCAAAACACAACGGGCTAAGGAAGGCGAGTTGGTAGCCACCCTCATAAGTCAGCCTGAAGGACACCTGGTTCCAGCCTGGTTCATCCCAGCTACGCCCGGGTTACTCACCCTGCCACCATCAGTGAGTAAAATCCCTGAAAGACATCCTGCTTGTGCGTGTGAGTCATTCTGCGACTTGTAGTTCCACACACCTACACGGGACCCTGGGGCATGCCTCACTCTCAGGAGGCTATTACAACTGACTGCACCTACTATCAGCCCCAGGCACCCCTAACCTGCAGTGGCGGTCCCCACTGACCGCAATTCTGAGAGTGGCGTCACGACAATCAAAATAGAGGATTTCCTACCTGTGACGAGATCCAGCCGCGTGGAGTCCCTGAAGGTAATGCACCGCTGCACCGACACCGAGCCTCGGGGCCCCACACATCCGTGCGTCTTTCCATTGCATATATCTGTCATAGCCTTCGATTTACTAAAAAGTAAATGAATAGATATGGATGAACAAGTTTAATTAAAACAAAAAAACACAAAACTGGATGATTTTGGAGGGAAGAAGAGTCAAAATACTTTACAAACTTGACTTTCAACACATGGTAGTTGTGTTGTTTTTTTTTTTTGTTTTTTTTTTGTTTTTTTTTTTTATATTTATGGTTAACAGTTTATAATGGAAGTCCAATTATACTGTCCAGTCTGATCTTCAAGTATGGAGACACACAGATGCAGGCTGGGCGGTCCATTTGCATAGTTTGTAATAAGAGCCATGCACAATGCTTGGAGAGCATTAGTCAGTTACCCTTTGAGCATTTGTGTTTCTCTAGATTTAGAATATGTACCCACAAGAATCTTTTGGAGAACTTTTGTGATTTATTGCAGATTTTATGCATCTTACTTGTGTGCCGCCAAGTGCTATGGGGTACTCGGTCCCGGGCAGTGTACAACGGGGATGTGACTCTGGGTGGCCGATGCCCGGTTCTGTGACCCTGGGGTCACTTTTAAAAGGAGTTTATATACAAAGGAATGATCAATAAAGGTTATGTTGTGACGTCACTTGCCGGTTGCGGTTATGGTGACGGAACCGGTTGGTGACCTGGTGGCTTCTTTACCCTGCACCTTTCTCAAGTTGGTGGGTCCCCATGGCTTGGAGCGACTTGGGTCCCCTCCTGTTTATCTCTTAGGGGCACTTTGCACACTACGACATCACAAGCTGATGCTTGTGATGTCGAGCGCGATAGTCCCCGCCCCGTCGCAGCTTTGATATCATGGTGATAGCTGGCGTAGCGAACATTATCACATGCACTCACCTGACCTGCGACGTTGCTCTGGCCGGCGACCCGCCTCCTTATTAAGGGGGCGGATCATGCGGCGTCATAGTGACGTCACACGGCAGGCGGCCGAAAGAAGCGTAAACATCCCGCCCACCTTCTCCCTTCCGCATAGCTGGCATGAGCCGCAGGACGCAGGTAGGAGATGTTCCTCGCTCCTGCGGCTTCACACACAGCGATATGTGCTGCCGCAAGAATGAGGAACAACATCGTAACATCGGTCATTTCCAAATTATGGAAATTACAGACGCTACTCCGATCATACGATTACGACGATTTTGCGCTCGTTAATTGTATCAAAAGGCTTTACACACTACGATATCGCCTGCGATGTCGGATGTGCGTCACTTTCAATTTGACCCCACTGACATCGCATCTGTGATGTCGTAGTGTGTAAAGTGCTCCTAAGTCTCTAGTCCGTATGGCCGCAGTGTGAACTCTGTAGGGTCAGTGTTTTGTTCCAGTCCCTGGTTCTCCCGTTACTGCTGGTGCCCCCGGACTTCTAAGGTCAAGGAGGTCCTTGATGGTCCCCTCACTGTGCAGATGTTTATCAGGTCTGCCTGAAGCGTTTGCCTGACCTAGGGCTCTTTGCCCCGTCGGTGCTATGGTTCCGGGAGTACTTCGCCGTACTCCTTCGGCAACCACACGCATGGGCCCTCAGGTCTCCGTTACACTCCCGTGTCAGAGCAGTCACATCCGTGTCCTCTCACTTCCACTTACTCACTCCAACTGTCTGTTTGTCCCCTCCCACCTGGTCGTTGTCTAGTGGACTGGATCGGCTCCACCCCTGGGTGGCCATCCATTGGGTCCAAGTCTAGTCTGTCACCAGTCTGTGCAGATGGGGAAAATTGGGATTACAATGTGTTTTGCTGTTACCGGCACTGGTCTTTCAGGTCCCTGGGGGTAGGCCCTGCATCTTTAGCTGGATGCATTACCTTGTAGTGCCCTGATGGGTTCAGGGGCGGTACACTTGTGTTTTTAAATTCATGGGTTGGTTTGTGTTTGACTCTGCGAGTTTTTGCTTTTCTTGGTATGTCATATTTTAAATAAGTAAAGCTGATTTGTTTATACTGCTTGGTATTTGGCGTTGACAAACCTGCATGTGCTTGTTACATTTTTTTTTAATGCGTTTCCACCAAGAAAGCACATGCATTTTTTTACCTTTATTTCTGTATCTAATGAAAATCTATGGAAAAAATCTGCACATAAAACTTGATGTATCGGGAAAAGAAATTGACATGTTGTGAATTTGAAACTTGCACCACTGATCAGTTTATGCTGATTACTAAAGAAGCACAGAGGGCAGGGGATTTCTATAAATCCGATCCACTTTGCTGGCGCTTTAAGATGCTACGTATTTTCGTTGCGTCAAACTCAATGTCCAATCTGACCATTACATGAGAAAGTATGCCAAGAGGGACACCTTTTTAAGAAGCTCTCAAAATTTTAGGAATACTACAAAACCTTTACTGAGCTACAGAAAGCAGCAAATAAAGGTAATGCTGACTGTAAGGACAGGGTTGCAAGTCAGTGGTAAATGTGCAGATTCAAAGTTAAGGGGGACTCATCTGGGCATGTGCACTGCTTCTACTACCAATCAAGAGAGGAAACTTCTCTGGATTTTGTTCAGAAGTGGATCATGCAGCTTGCAGTGTATGGAAACACATGCAAGCTGCAAAACTTAATTGAGACACAATATTTAATAACATACAAATGAGGATGTGCTTTTTTTTGTTGTTGTTGTTCTGGATTTACAATTAATAAAAAAGAAAAAAAATAGTTTGTACATTTTGTTGTAAAGCGGTTTACTACATTATAAACTGTTCAATTCTCACTTCATTCTCTTCCTTTTGCACTTCAGACTCGATTGGTCTTCACAGAGTGGAAAACTCAAGTCACACAGAGACTGCAGTGAGTCTTCACTTGTACAGTCCTCCATTTGACCATTGCCAAACTTTTGATCAACGAACAGGACACAAAAATACAGTTAAAATGACTTTCTGGAGCAGATTTGGTGAACGGACTCCACTGGTGAGTGTTAAATCATAATTCGAGCAAACGTTCTTGATTTGTTGCAATCGTACTGGTATAGCAGTTTTGCTCAAAATAATGCAAACTTTGTATATTTTCTACTATTGAAAATGAAAAAGAAAACTCACGATTGTTTTAGTTTTACAAGGTGTGTTTTCATCTAATAATCCAGATCATTTAGATGGCCTATGAGATTAGCCAAGGGATTGTAACTTCATTCTTCCAATTCCTTCTACATACCTATAAATATAGTTCTAAACAAATATATACTTCTAAATATAGTTTATAAAAGCCAGTTATGTTACATTTCTTACTGAATAATAATCTGCTAGCACAACCTTCTTACTTGCTGCTTTATTTCTAGCTTTCTACTCTCTCAAACTACCCAGAAAATGACAAGTTGGTCTGAATCCACCCCAGTATCATAAATTCCATTATTCTGTTCTGTATTAGTAAAAGACTAACGCAGGGTAGATCTGTCACATAACTGACCCCGGCTGCACCAGACAGATTCACTTACTCATACTGGAGTCCATCAGGGTCACATTAAGATGGATATTCAGGAGGCAGGTAGAGGAATTGCTTACCTCTCCCTAGCGATCGGGTCCCTGTAATGCGATCACAGGGACCCGATCGCTGCCATAGCAACCCTGGGTCATCACCATGGCGACCCCGGGTTACTGAGCCACAGAGAGCCTCACACACCATGCTGGATGCATGGTGTGTGAGGTGAAGTGTCAGTGCTGCGAGTGCAGCCCTGACAGATATAATACACAGTAGTGATCAAGTACAAGCACTGCAGTAGATTATAGAAATACAGGAAAAAACGCAGAAAGAATTGATATGCTGCAGATTTTTTTTCTACATCAAAATCTGCAAGGAATAAATCTGCAACATGTGCACAAGTCAGGATTCTCATAGACTTTGCTGGGATGCAATTTTCCTTGCAGTATTGATTAAAATCTGCAAGAAAAAAACGCAGCATGGGCACACAGCCTGAAGAAGGTTTCACCCTAGTCTTACAGATTGGCAGTTACTAAAATGGCTTTTTTTAAATCCTCCTCCCGTGTGTTTCAGAATCATCCAGGTTCTGAACTATGGCGGAATTATTTTCTTCTTCTTTCTTTCTAACTCACGTGAGTCTCGCATCGTCATCACCCGACACGGCCTGCCGCCCTCCGGACAGGAGCGTCTCAGCTGCATAGAAATACATGCATCCGATCTTCTCCTGTCAGAGTGTGTGGCCATGCTGGGTGATAATGATGCGAGATCTGTGCTAGTCACTCACAAGTGTGACTCCAGGCTAATGCGCACTATGGTCTTCTTCAATTTCATCTGTGTATCTAAAGGCCCCGTTACACACTACGATATATCGGGCAATATGTCGTCGGGGTCACGGATTCCTTGACTCACATCCGGCATCGTTTGACATATCTTAGCGTGTGACAGCTACGAGCGACTGTTAACGAGCAAAAATACTCACCTTATCGTTGCTCGTTGACACGTCGTTCATTTTCAAAATATCGGTCACATTCCTGAATGCAGGTTGTTCATCGTTCCTGAGGTACCACACATCGCTCCGTGTGACACCCCGGGAACGACGAACACAGCTTACCTGCGTCCCGCCGGCAATGAGGAAGGAAGGAGGTGGGCGGGATGTTACGTCCCGCTCATCTCCGACCCTCCGCTTCTATTGGGCCGCCGCTATGTGACGTCGCTGTGACGCCGAACGTCCCTCCCCCTTCAGGAAGAGGGTGTTTGCCGGCCACAGCTAGGTCGTTCGGGAGATAAGTACGTGTGACATGGGTGACCGACATTTTGCAACATATTGCCCGTGACGCACAAACGATGGGGGCGGGTGCGATCGCACATGTGATCGCACGATAAATCGACGCGTGTAACGGGACCTTTAGTCACTATGGATGCTTGTTATTCAATGAAGGAACAGCCCATGGAATGTATAATTTTACTTCTATTCCTCAACTAGTGAAACAGTATCACAGGTGACTTCACTTTCTATTGAAGAATATATATAGTGCTTCGGGTTTTTGCACACAACTGTATTGTGGCTGTGTACAACCTCCCATTTTGTACCTATTATTTGGCATCTATAGACTTACCAAATAATGGCTACAAATAACTACTTTTGTTGGGTTACATAAACACTGGCATTTTCGATCAGATGCCATGTTACAGAAATATACTCCTTTTTGTTGCTTGTTGGGGCTTTTGAGCAAAAACTAGTCCTTCTCAGCCATATATTAAGTAGTTCAATTCTACAGGAATTTAAAGGGGCATCTGAGCCCTGACCCTTTTTAGAAAGTGTGAATTGGCTTTTTTAGACCTGAGGCATTTGCCTTGATTCTAAACCAAGCCTGCCTATACAAGCTAAGAATGTGAGGCTTTCTAATAAAGAACTGTCGATGGTCGCTTGCTTCTGTGGAGATACAATATACAGTATCAGGTTTTCAACTCTGGTAATTGTGTAAAATTGACACAAGAATTCTCTTATAATAACTGCTGCTAAATGTCATGCACTTCTAATTACTATGACTTTACAAGAAGGATCTCGATGCTCCTAAATCTCATCGCTGACCTTGTGATTTCTCATTTGCAGGCAACTGCACCATCCCAGGAAAACAACTAACTTTTCTCCAGAATTTATTGGCATTGTTCTTGAAATACTGTGGAGCCCTGAAGATCATATGAAAGTCTTGTAGCCTCTGAAGTTCTTGACCAAACTGTACATATCCCCTCAGTAGGTCTCACAAGATGGCGGTTCTGGAATGGCAAATGATTTAAATTTCTCCTCAGGGTCTCAGCCTTAAATAGTAATAGTTAACTTTATATTTTTTAAAATGAAAGAATCCTATTTCTTTCTAATTTTAAGGATCTATATAATTGTGCATGTCCTCACTTTAACCTAGCAAATTGTTTAGCATCAAAGGACAGTTCATTTATGTGGAAACCAAGCCAAGATTTGTATGTGTATAGACTTTTACTGCTCTTGTAACAAATGTACATTTTGATCTATCTATATATATTTTTAGAAAAAAAAAAAGTTGGCGTATGAATTTGGAATCTTCACCAGGAACAATAAAGTTCAAATTCATTACCTGTTTGTGGTGCTGGTCTTTAATATTCGAAATGCGTGTCTGTGGAGTTAAGACATCGTACCGCTGTAAATGAATACAGTATCAATGTGTGTGTTTGCTTGTGGTGTGGGTTTTTTTTTTGGGGGGGTACGGATGGGAGTTGCACTTTTTTGGGCACCAGAATGAATTGTTTGAGTGCATTAGCTCCTTTCTGCATTGTTGTAAGCATTTCCAAAGGCTGTATATCAATAACTCCCAAAGAGGTTCTCTAGAGGGATATTATGGTTTTGGCCATGGCTTATTTTACGTTTTGATTTAAAGTAAGGCTGATACACAAAAAAAGTTTTGCTCCCTGTAGATTGATAGTTATGAGAACCACTGTTTGGCAGCATGATTCCATAGTACCAGTGTCTCCACCGGTTTATTTATAGTAGTAGAGATGAAGCATCTTGTATTGTTTATGATTATTGTACTTGCCCTATTATTATGTATACCCCTTTAACATGTAAAGCGCCATGGAATTGATGGCGCTATAAGAATAAATAATAATAATAATCTTATTATTTAGATCACAGAGCAGCCTCCAGCCAGTCAGATGGACTGTTCAAATCAAGTGCAGGCGCTCGGTGCAGCCTGGCGGGGTTAGTCATTTAAATACACCTTCCCACCTGCTTGTTTTCCCTCTAGCTCCACCTCCTTTTCCTTGACTGCTCTGGCTTAAAAAAAGTCAGAAAAGGACAGAGATAGATGGGGCAAACAAGCAGGTGGGAAGTGGTTTTGTTTTTTAATTATTAACCCCGCCAGGATGCACCAATCAGTCCCTTAACCTCTTCAAGACAGATGAAGTATGTGTACGTCATATATCATGTCCCTGCTTTAACACAACCCTCCCTCCATATGAAGGCTGATTTAATCAGCTACCATCTGCCTTTAACAGCCACAGGCATTACTCCACCCGAGGATTTTAAATGCTGCTGTCAATCTATAGCAGTGATATTTAACATTTGCTGGCGGAAGGGCACGTGACCATCAGCCTGCCCGCGGCATGATTAGTGGGCACTGTTGTGTTTGTCACACCAGCCAGGGATATGCTGATGACGCCCTCTGCCCCCCATCCCTGTCATTACAATTTGTCCTGTGAAAGCCAGAGTTTAGCTGTTGTTCATAGGAGATAATGATTTTTAGCTGTACATGCTATGTATAGCACAAGTAATCTGACAATTGCACATTTTAAATGCTATTAAATGCAGTAAAAGGTGAATACAATTTTTTTAACATGGGGGGGAGTTCAAATCACTCCTCCTTTGCCATACTAATAGACGCTATTTAAAATAAATAAATAAATAAAATAATAATAATAATAATAAGCAACTGGTATTGTGTTTGTAAAAGTCCAATCTATCAAAATATGAAGCCAGAATTACAGGATATACTTGGCTGCCACAACACAAGCACAATAGCTATAGCTAATTTTTAATAGTGTTATTTTTTTTTCTACAAATTTTGGGAAAAAGTTTCACCACTTAAATGAGAAAAACAAAAAAAAAAAGCAACAACAACAAAAACTATACATGTTTGGTATCTGTGACCTGGTGAATCATATTGTAAGGGCAATTTAACTGTATAATGAACATGGTAACAAATAATAAAAAAAAATTGTGGATTTGCACTTTATTTTTTGCAATTTCAAAGCACTTTGATTTTTTTTTCCCATTTTCCAGTGACCGGGTGGTAAAATGAATGCTGTTATTCAACAGTACAACTCTTCTCACAAACAACAAACCATTGTACAGCTATGTGGATGAAAATATAACAAATGTATGGCTCTTGTTAGAAGTGGTGAAATGGTGAACTGAAAATCGCCCGGTCATGAAGGGGTTAAGGGTGTTGTTTTTTTTTTTTACACTGTAGTCCCTGACTGTAATGGCAAATCAATGTTACACTGAACCTGTATCGCATTAGTCGCCATATTAATTTGTCTAATAAATAGTTGGCATTAAAAGAATGTACACGTACAGTTACTATCTGAAAGGTTACAAACAATACTTTACGGGTGTGAACATTAATAAAGCATAAAATAATAATAATACATTTCGCACCAGGCTACGTAAAGAGTTTTTTAAAAGCTGAAAATACTCGACTTTGAGTAGTAAAAAAAAAAAAGACTGAAGCCTTGAAATCCAGGTATAAAAACAGTAAAAGGGAACCTGACAGCAGGGTTTTCCCTTATTAACTAATTACAGCACCGCATTCACCACATTTAACAGTGGGGTTACATGAAATGAGCATTTAATGATGAGGGAAAGTTGCTTGTATAAACATTTCATCATTTTAATCTTTTGTGTCTACATATTGTAGTTAGTTTGACTAGTCAGAGAGGCGTGTACTTCTGCCGAGCAGCCAAGCCAGCCAATATTACGCCCATAGAGGCGCGTTTATGATACCTGTAGTGCCCCCTATTTCCTCCCAGCATCCTATGTCACAAATCACTGGCGGCCACTGTGATCTTGGGTGTGCACAATGATCTGACTGGCCACTAGTTGTCAGCACAGCACGATACACAGCAGCGCAGCACATTTGCTGTTAGAAGACCTTTTTAGTCTGTGCTGTGATCTTGTCCGTGTCTGCCACTACATGCCAGCTCGGTACTATATTGTGGCACACAGGGAGGCTATCACAACACAGACCGGAACCCAGCTCTTCTCACAGAAGTTGTCCTGCTCTGCTATCCTGCGCTGCTATGTATTGCACTATGCACATAGACAGAAGTTCACTGTATGAGCCACTACATCCTGACTCAGCTTGGTAAGGCCTCTTTCACGCATCCGTGTTTCCAGTATGTGTGGCATCCGTTTTTTTATACAGATGCCACATGTACCAATAATTCCTATGGTTTCACTCACATGTTCATGTATTCACAGAGACCGTGTCTATGCTGCACACACGGAGACATGTTCGTTTTTCTCCAGTCTGACAGCTCACATGGACCTGTACAAGTCTATGGCATCCGTGTAACATCCATGTGACACGTACCGGATGTAACAAATGTTTTTTTGTGTGTAAAAGATGTGAAAAGCTAGTAAAATGATGAATGCTAGATAGATAGCTAGCTTGTAGAGCAATTTAGTAGAATTAGTGACTAATTTTAGAAAACAAATGATGTGGGGTTCCCCACAATTTTCATAACTAGCACAGGTACAGCAGCAGCTGCGGGTTGCAACCCTCATCAGCTGTCCTTTGGCTGGTTTTAAAAATAGCGGGGATCCCACACTGATTTTGTTTTTTAATTATTTGAACAAATAATTTTAAAAAAACTGCATAGGGTCCCACCCATTTTTCAAAACCAGCCAAGGGACAGCAGACAACTGGGGCTGATATTTTTTAGAGTGGTTTATGGTTATTTGGCCCTTCCCAGCTTAATAATAACAGCCAACAATCACCCTAGAGGTGGCACATCTATAAATATGCTCCAAATCTCGCACCGTACTCAGCTCTTCCTTTTGCCCTGGTGCAGTGGCAAACGGGGTAATATATGATGTTGATATCAGCTGTGAATTGCCAGCTGGAATAAAGCCCTGGTATTAGTAATCGGTGGGCGTCTATAAGATACACCCCAATACTAATCCAGTAGTTGAAAACTGAAAAATACATTTTTTTTTTAACAAACACCCTCATTCACCAATTTATTTCAAATTTTTTCCAAAACAAAGACTGACGTTATCCATAGCAATTAAGAAATAACGTTTGGATCACCATGCCAAGTCTGAACCGAGTGCAAAAAAACCCAAAAAACTTCACTATATAAAGAGAAGGGCTGCACACCAGTGACAGTGGACGGGGAATAAATGTAAAGCAGAAACTGCTATGTGAATACTGACATGAAAAATACAATAGCTATATGTAAAAGTGAAAATATAACAATGGTATCTGCATAACTGCTATGAACTTTAAGAATAAAGAGAAATTTAGCAATTGAATTGATTAATACAACAGAGCCCAAACACCTCGTCACTGTATTCTCTTACATTGGGGTCACTAGCTAATGTGTGTCCTCTCTTGCAGTTAAAAAAACTACCATGTATGGGAAGCTGAGACCCAGGCTATACAGTATATCTATAATGTGGACCGGTAATAGGTGTGGGTTCACAAACGAATGACTACAAAACAATTAAGAAATAACGTTTGGAACACCATGCCAAGTCTAAAGCTGGTGCAAAAACCACAAAAAAAAGTCACTATATAAAGAGAAGGGCGGCACAACAGTGACAGTGCAAGGGGAATAAATGTAAAGCAGAAACTGCTATGTGAATACTGACATGAAAAATACAATAGCTATATGTAAAAAAAATAATATATATATATAATTGCCTTATTCTGTCTGTCTGTCTGTCTGTCTGTCTTGCTCCAAAATTGTGTCCTTACGGTGACACAAAGCTGATTGGCCGCTGGGCTCGCCATGGCCCCGCCCCCCCGCACAGATTGGCCGCTCGCCCAGGCTGCGCCCCCACACGGATTGGCCGGCCGCTTGCCCAGGCTCCGCCCCCCCACAGATTGGCCTCTCGCCCCGGCACCCTGCAGGCATTGGCAACTCAGCCACGCCCCGCCCCCCTCACGCAATGCACGCTAGCTCTGGCCCCGCCCCCCCACGCATTCCCCGAACGGACACGGTCACGGAGCCACGACTCCCAGGTGAGTACTGTATCCCCGGGAGCCCACATCAGCGTATGCCGCAAACCCAGCCGACACATACCCTCGCATTGCTGGGGCTGGCCGACGTATGCTGGTGTGGGCTCCCGTGCGAGCGGGGGACGAGATACGCTGGTAACCATGCTAGCATAGTTATCAGCGCATCAAGGTCCTGCAGCGGCGGAACATACACACACGCACGCACATAACAGCACACACATAACAGCACACACACATCAGATCACACTCACTCTCACACACACGTCACACACACATCACACACACCTCACACACACATCACATCGCATCCACATACTCACAACATCCTGGGATATCGCTTGCTTCTCGGCGATGATACTGTGCTGTGAGCTTCCAGGACCTGCCGGAGGATCACATGGCCAGAAGCATGTGGTATCTCCGGATGTTGTGAGTGTGAGCGCGTATGTGCAATATCGTCAATGTGTGTGTGCGTGAGTGTATGCGATCGGGTGTGTGTGAGTGTATGCGATCGGGTGTGTGTGAGTGTATGCGATCGGGTGTGTGTGTGTGAGTGTATGCGATCGGATCTGTGAGTGTCAGCAGAGGAGCACGGCGTGCTGGAGGAGGCTGGGAGGAGAGAGGCTGATCCTGGGGAAGGCTGGGATGGGGAGGCTGAGAGAAGAGAGGCTGATGCTGGGGAAGGCTGAGGCTGGGGTAGGCTGGGAGGAGAGAGGCTGATGCTGGGGTCCGAAAAGGCTGATGCTGGGAGAAGAGAGGCTGATGCTGGGGGAGGCTGAGGCTGGGGTAGGCTGGGAGGAGAGAGGCTGATGCTGAGAAGAGAGAGGCTGATGCTGGGAGGAGAGAGGCTGATGCTGGGGGAGGCTGAGGCTGGGGGAGGCTGAGGCTGGGGTAGGCTGGGAGGAGAGAGGCTGATGCTGGGGACAGAAAAGGCTGATGCTGGGAGGAGAGAGGCTGATGCTGGGAGGAGAGAGGCTGATGCTGGGGGAGGCTGAGGCTGGGGTAGGCTGGGAGGAGAGAGGCTGATGCTGGGAGGAGAGAGGCTGATGCTGGGAGGAGAGAGGCTGATGCTAGGGACAGAAAAGGCTGATGCTGGGAGGAGAGAGGCTGATGCTGGGGACAGAAAAGGCTGATGCTGGGAGGAGAGAGGCTGATGCTGGGATGAGACAGGCTGATGCTGGGGACAGAGAGGCTGTTGCTGGGAGGAGAGAGGCTGATGCTGCGGGTAGAGAGGCTGATGCTGGGAGGAGAGAGGCTGATGCTGCGGGCAGAGAGGCTGATGCTGCGGGTAGAGAGGCTGATGCTGGTGCAGCATGGGGGATGGAGCACGATGGGGGGTGCACAGCATGGGGGATGGAGCACGTTTGGGAGTGCGCAGCATGGCGGATGGAGTACGTTTGGGAGTGCGCAGCATGCCGGATGGAGCACGTTTGGGAGTGCGCAGCATGCCGGATGGAGCACGTTTGGGAGTGCGCAGCATGGCGGATGGAGCACGTTTGGGAGTGCGCAGCATGGCGGATGGAGCATGTTTGGGAGTGTGCAGCATGGCGGATGGAGCACGTTTGGGAGTGCGCAGCATGGCGGATGGACCACGTTTGGGAGTGCGCAGCATGGCGGATGGAGCACGTTTGGGAGTGCGCAGCATGGCGGATGGAGCAAGTTTGGGAGTGCGCAGCATGGGAGATGGAGAACGATGGGGGGTGCGCAGCATAGGGGATGAAGCACGATGGGGAGTGCGCTGCATGGGGGATGGAGCACGATGGGGAGTGCGCTGCATGGGGGGATGGAGCACGATGGGAAGTGCACACCTCCCCCCAACACACACACACACACACGCGCGCACTGCACAACACACCACACACACACACTGGGAACCACAAACAAGTGCCCTACACAGACACCAACACACACAGACAACACTGCACACACACAACACCCAACACACAAACACCGCGGCACACACAAATATACGCACATACCGCACAACACACACATTGCACAAAACATACCTCCCCCCAAAACACACCACACACACACAAACCGCGCAACACACACACACACAACGCTACAGACACACAGCGCTCCACAAACAACGCAACACACATACAACACCGCTCTCACCCCCCGTCACACCCAGACAACACCCAGAACATGTACAGCGCCCTACACAAACACTTGGTAACTACACACAACAACATCTATATATATATATATATATATATATATATATATATGTAACAAAAATCATACATGAACTACACAATACGTAAATTCTAGAATACCCGATGCGTAGAATTGGGCCACCTTCTAGTTTTATATTTATAGCTAAATTTCCCTTTATTCTTAAAGTTCATAAGCAGTTATGCAGATACCATTGTCATATTTCCATTTTTACATATACAGTGCCTACAAGTAGTATTCAACCCCCTGCAGATTTAGCAGGTTTGATAAGATGCAAATAAGTTAGAGCCTGCAAACTTCAAACAAGAGCAGGATTTATTAACAGATGCATAAATCTTACAAACCAACAAGTTATGTTGCTCAGTTAAATTTTAATACATTTTCAACATAAAAGTGTGGGTCAATTATTATTCAACCCCTAGGTTTAATATTTTGTGGAATAACCCTTGTTTGCAATTACAGCTAATAATCGTCTTTTATAAGACCTGATCAGGCCGAAACAGGTCTCTGGAGTTATCTTAGCCCACTCCTCCATGCAGATCTTCTCCAAGTTATCTAGGTTCTTTGGGTGTCTCATGTGGACTTTAATCTTGAGCTCCTTCCACAAGTTTTCAATTGGGTTAAGGTCAGGAGACTGACTAGGCCACTGCAACACCTTGATTTTTTCCCTCTTGAACCAGGCCTTGGATTTCTTGGCTGTGTGCTTTGGGTCGTTGTCTTGTTGGAAGATGAAATGACGACCCATCTTAAGATCCTTGATGGAGGAGCGGAGGTTCTTGGCCAAAATCTCCAGGTAGGCTGTGCTATCCATCTTCTCATGGATGCGGACCAGATGGCCAGGCCCCTTGGCTGAGAAACAGCCCCACAGCATGATGCTGCCACCACCATGCTTGACTGTAGGGATGGTATTCTTGGGGTCGTATGCAGTGCCATCCAGTCTCCAAACGTCACATGTGTGGTTGGCAACAAAGATCTCGATCTTGGTCTCATCAGACCAGAGAACCTTGAACCAGTCTGTCTCAGAGTCCTCCAAGTGATCATGAGCAAACTGTAGATGAGCCTTGACATGACGCTTTGAAAGTAAAGGTACCTTACGGGCTCGTCTGGAACGGAGACCATTGCGGTGGAGTACGTTACTTATGGTATTGACTGAAACCAATGTCCCCACTGCCATGAGATCTTCCCGGAGATCCTTCCTTGTTGTCCTTGGGTTAGCCTTGACTCTTCGGACAAGCCTGGCCTCGGCACGGGTGGAAACTTTCAAAGGCTGTCCAGGCCGTGGAAGGCTAACATTAGTTCCATAAGCCTTCCACTTCCGGATGATGCTCCCAACAGTGGAGACAGGTAGGCCCAACTCCTTGGAAAGGGTTTTGTACCCCTTGCCAGCCTTGTGACCCTCCACGATCTTGTCTCTGATGGCCTTGGAATGCTCCTTTGTCTTTCCCATGTTGACCAAGTATGAGTGCTGTTCACAAGTTTGGGGAGGGTCTTAATTAGTCAGAAAAGGCTGGAAAAAGAGATAATTAATCCAAACATGTGAAGCTCATTGTTCTTTGTGCCTGAAATACTTCTTAATACTTTAGGGGAACCAAACAGAATTCTTGTGGTTTGAGGGGTTGAATAATAAATGACCCTCTGAATAAACTTTTCACAATTTAAAAAAAAAAAAATAAAAAAAGAAATAACATTCTTTTTTGCTGCAGTGCATTTCACACTTCCAGGCTGATCTACAGTCCAAATGTCACAATGCCAAGTTAATTCCGAATGTGTAAACCTGCTAAATCTGCAGGGGGTTGAATACTACTTGTAGGCACTGTAGCTATTGTATTTTTCATGCCAGTATTCATACAGCAGTTTCTGCTTTCAGTTTCTGCTTTACATTTATTCCCCTTGCACTGTCGCTGGTATGCAGCCCTTCTCTTTATATAGTTATCCATAGCGACTTCCCGAAAAGCAAACCTGAAAGACATAAAAAGAGAAAATTAATAAAGAAATAAAGAAAAGAGACACCCTATTTCACCAATTCATTTCCTTGGCAAATCCCTAATCTGGCGTAATCCACTAAGGGGGTCCCATGACGATCCCATACTCACTGTCCCAGTCAATGAAGAACAGAATGTTTCCCATTGGCTGGGAGAGCACTACCTGCAGCCTAACACACTGCTGGGAAAAGCACTGCAGTGACTTGAGATGACCTCATGAGGTTAGCACAGGTCTCCGTAGGGGCTCACACAGCAGTGATGAGCAGTGACATCACGAGGTTAGCTCAGTTCATTACCTGATGCAATGAACTTAGCTGAACTCATGACGTCAGTGCTTGTCACTGAGTTCCATGCGAGCGGCCGTTCTCACAGCAAGTATTGCGAGAGTCTGTGACATCACCACACACCAGGCTCTCGCAATACTTGGCATGAGAACGGCTGTGGTTATGGAACTCCGTGATGGGCGATGACTTCATGAGTTCAGGCAATGAACTGAGCTAACCTCATGACGTCACTGCTCGTAGAAAATGCCCGTCGAGACTACAGTACAGACAAAGTCCAACATTGCGTCAATGTTTCCTCTCAAACATGCAAAAACTGGCAGCTCCAACTTCCATTGACTCTATCTCAGGTAAGTGTAAAAAGCTGGGGAAATGTAAAAAGTACTCTGCTGCTCCCCCTGCCTCTCATGAATTCTGCAATCCATCTGTATGGCCTGTTTCATGGCCTCTTCTAAAGAACAAGGAGGAACATGAAAAGCCAGTGCATCCTTGATAGCTTTGGTAAGGCCCTCTACAGAATTGGCTCCTGAGAGCCTCATCATTCCACTAAACTTAAAATTAAATTTCTATGGACCATTGCCGAAACTCAGTACTATAGTGCTTAGTGGGTCTCCTGTGTCAGGTTCTAGATCTTTGCCTCAGCGATCTGGATCCTCTTTGGTTTGTCATAAATGAAACCTAAGGCGTCAACAGAAAACCATTCTGGGGTTTGAGGAGACAATAAAAAAGCCCATGTCTATAGACCAATGCAGGTTCAGGAGACACCAGGATCTATAGGATCTAGTCCAGGGCTGTGATGCCCCCGGATGGACTTTTTACATCAGTTAAGAGATGTGGTCCTCAGACCATCCGGGGGCATCACAGCCCTGGACTAGATCCTAATCAGAGGACAATAAAACTTTCACACTGAACTGCAGCAATATTTATGGCCACAACAGTTTGCCCCCCTGCCATAGTGATAGTTCTGCTTCACATAACTTGTTTTATTTACTGCCCCATTCTATGTCCTGTTGTGTATAAATATGTGACTCTTCAGATTTTGTGTTATACCATGCCTGATGAAGAGACCTGAGTAGTCTTGAAAGCTTGCTATTATTACCATGTTTTCAGTTAGTCAATAAAAGGTATCAACCACTGATGACTTCAGTTCTTTTAAACATTTTTTTATCTCTGCTGGCTTACACGGTACAAAGATATATTTTACCTGTATGGAATTTGAGGAATTTTCTTTTGCATTTTTAAAAGATATATATTTACAAAAATACACAAGAAATTAAAAAAAAACAAAACAGTTCATTCACTTGTGACAACAAGAAGCACACCGTCTGAGACTAATTTTATTTTTTTTTTATTATGCTTTCTTACGTCTCCATTTTTGTGCTTTATGAATGCAGAATAAAAAATGTGTTATTGTAATTCAATTGCTGTACGACAGATGCCAGCTACACCATGTTGCCAGGGTCACACAACTGTATTTTCTCTCATCCAAGACAATCGATCCAATTATGCTAATCACACTCTGATCAGAGTTTGCTTAAGGTCCAGTCACACTAAACAACTTACCGGCGATCCCAACAACGATAGGGATCGCTGGTAAGTTGCTAGGAGGTTGCTGGTGAGATTTCACACTGCGACGCTCCAGCGATCCCACCAGCAACCTGGCCTGGCAGGGATCGCTGGAGCGTGGCTACACAAGTTGCTGGTGAGCTCACCAGCAACCAGTGAGCAGCCCCCAGCGCCGCGTGGAAGATGCTGCGCTTGGTAACTAAGGTAAATATCGGGTAACCAACCCGATATTTACCTTGGTTACCAGCGCACGCAGCTACACGTGCACAGAGCAGGGAGCAGCGCACACTGAGCGCTGGCTCCTTGCTCTCCTAGTTACAGCACACATCGGGTTAATTAACCCGATGTGTCCTGCAGCTACATGTGCACAGAGCAGGAGCCGGCACTGACAGTGAGAGCGGCGGAGGCTGGTAACAAAGGTAAATATCGGGTAACCAAGGACAGGGCTTCTTGGTTACCCGATGTTTACTGTGGTTACCAGCCTCCGCAGAAGCCGGCTCCTGCTGCCTGCACATTTAGTTGTTGCTGTCTCGCTGTCACACACAGCGATCTGGGCTTCACAGCGGGACAGCAACAACTAAAAAATGGCCCAGGACATTCAGCAACAACCAACGACCTCACAGCAGGGGCCAGGTTGTTCCTGGATGTCACACACAGCAACATCGCTAGCAACATCACAAAAGTTGTTCGTTAGCAGCGATGTTGCTAGCGATGTTGCTTAGTGTGACGGGGCCTTTAGAGAGTGATCCAATTTTCTCGCATGTGAAGAAGATAAAAAAAAATTGTCTACATCTTCTCTATTCTGTCAGTTTGAGAAAATTGGACTGCACTCTGACGTCATCCAAGTGGGGTCCGATTTTTTCATAGACGTATTGACTTGCATGGTTGAGAGTGATCCAATTCACAGATGCAAAGTGTGCATAGTGTGATTTTTTTTCCTTAGTCTTGTCTGAGGAAAAAAAATCAGATATGCCCGGCCCCATAGAATAACATTGGTCCCAGTGCGATCCAATGTTTTGAATCATCACACTCTGGTCGAAAATATGGTCGCGTGACCCTAGAGTAGCACTGATCAATCACACAGAAACTGTGACTGCTGCTGCTAACAAGTCTCATATCTTTCTTTCCCCTATCAATTGGATCTCTGCGTTACTCGCAGACTACTACATTCATCATTCATTTTCACAGCTGCAGTGTACAACACATTACTGTCTGGAGTATTTGTTCAATGATTTTACGGTATTCTCTTTCTGTCTCTATTACTAATCTGTGAGCCCTAACTAACTCTCACTACTTTAAAATAACCTGAAAATAGCAGGTACATACCTTTCCTAGAGTCAATGGGAGGAGATTAATTTTGGCACTTACTCAAATATCCACTGACTAGTTACAGTCAACACACCAGACACATGGATGAACGTGGTGCTATACTTGAGAAAGTCAATGGCTACCAAGCAAAAAAAAAAAAAGCCAATAAAAGAAAAAAGTCTCCCATCTTGAGCACCTTCTTGGTAAAATATCTCTCATTTTGGGCTATTTCATAGTATAATGTCTCCTATCCTGGGCCCCTTTATGGTAAAATTTCCTCCATCCTGTGTCGCTTCATGGTATAATGTCTCCCATCCTGGTCCCCATCCTACAATAATGTCTCAAAACATGCGCTTCTTTTTGGCAAAATTTCCCACATCCAGGGACTTATAATATAATTTAACTCATCCTGTGCTCCTTTTTGGTGAAATGTCCCCCATCCTGGGCCCCTTCATGATAGTGTATCCAATATCCTGGGTACCTTCATGGTAAAATGTTCCCCATCCTGGGTCTCTTTATGGTAAAATTTCTCCCATCCTTGGCCCCTTCATGGTATAATGACCCTATCCTACAATAATGTCTGAAATCTTAGGTTCCTTTTTGGTAATATATCCTCCTTCTTGGCACCTATGTGATAAAATGTTCCCCATTTGGGGTCCCTTCATGGTAAAATTTCCCCCCACCCTGGGCTCCTTCATGACAAATTTTTCCCCAACCTGGGACAATTCATATTATAATGCTCCGCATCCTGGGCCCCATCCTACAATAATGTCCCCCATTCTGAGTCACTTTATGGTGAAATGTTACCCATCCTGGGTCACTTCATGGTAAAATGTTCCCTCCCGTGGGCCCCTTCATGGTATAATTTACATTATCCTGGGACACATCCTATAATAATTTCACCCCCTCCTATACTCCTTTTTGGTAAAATGTCCCCCATACTGGGCTCCTAATGGGCCCCTACTTGATGAAATGTCCCCCATACTCTGCTCCTTCTTGGTAAAATATCTAAAATGTCCCCCAATTTGTGCTTCTTCTGGGTAAAAAGTCTTCCATCAGGGAAAACTTCATTGTATACTGTCCCCCATCTTGAACCCCTTAATGGTAACATGCCCTCCATCCTGACTCCTTGGTAAAATGTCCCCCATCCTGGTGAAATATATAAAATGTCCCCCAACCTCTGCTTCATCTTAGTAAAAAGTCCCACATCCTTGACTCATTCATGTATAATGTCCCCCATCCTAAAACAATGTCCCTCATCCTGGACAACTTCAAAGTAAAATGTCCCCATTCTGGGCTCCTTAATTATAAAATGTCCCCATCCTATGACCATTTATGGTAAAATTCCCCCTCCCCATCCTATGCATCTTCTTAGTATAATGTCTCCCTTCATGGTAAAATGTCCCGATTCTGGGCTCCTTCATGGTAAAATGTGGCCCATCCTATAATAATGACGCTCGTAGTCCACTTCATGGTAAATGTACCCCAACCGGGGCTCCTTTATGGTAAAATGTCAGCCATGTCAGCTATGTCAGCTCTTGTCTGCCAGTTTCCGGCACCAGTCCTGTCTGTAACCAGCTCTGAGTCTGCTATGTCTAATCTGTCTGTGTCCCTGGACCTGTCCTGTCTGTGCCTGTCTGTACCCTGGCACCAGCCTGTATCCTGCACCTGTGTCCGTACCCACTTGCACATGTCGTCTTGTCTGCCTCAGCCATGCTGGCTGTACCCGTTCCGATTATCTGTGCCTAATGTCCTATACACTGATGTCTGATGTCCTGTGCCTGGTGATTCGTGCCTAATGATCTGTGTCCGATGTCCATCCGGCCTCCTGATGTTCCATACCTGATTTCCGATCCTGATGTCTGAAGTTCTGAACCTGTTCTCTGATGACCGGAGTCCCTCCTGATGTCCTGTGATGGATAACCTTTGCTTGATGACCTCAGCCTGATGTCCTGTACCTGCCTGTACCTGTGCACCTGGTTCCCATCCAGTTTGTGTTTCTGGTTCATTCCTGTTTGTCCTGCCAATGCCCATGAAGTCAGTTACCTGACCCTGGTCCTGCTGTCACCAAGCTCTACTCAGCTGCCACAGTCCCGGGCTCTTCTTTTTGAGCAGCATCTGGCGTCTCCTCGGTAGACACTTAGTCAAGCCCCTCCCACCTCAGGTTCACTGCCGCCTGCCACCTCATCACCGGCGAGTGTTACGCCATCCAGGGCCCCTTCTTGGTATAATGTCCCCATCCTTGGTCACTTCATGGTAAAATGTGCCCCATCCTGGAGCTCCTTCTTAGTAAAATCTCTCCCATCCAGGGCTCATTTTTGGTCAAATGTCTACCAACTTCAGCTCCACCATTGTAAAATGTCCCCATCCTGTGTCTTTTCATGATACCGTATGTCCCTCATCCTGGACTCCATCCTGTAATAATGTCCCCATCCTGTAGTCTTTTTTGGTAAAATGTCACCATCCTGAGCCCCTTAATGGTAAAATGTGCCGTATCCTCGGCCCCTTCTAGTAATACTCTTTCCTGGTCTTTTTCTTCCACTCCCACGCCAAGCGGCATCCTCTTCAATAGCTTTCATGGTAGCTGGCATCTGACTTCAGCATGCCCGCTAAAGCTCATGACACCATTGCCATATGCCAGGCACGACCTCTGATTGGCCGGTGGCTAGTATTGCAGGTAGCAGAAAGGTCTCTGTCCTGCATACGTCTAGCTGCATCAGCAACATGTCTGACCCTGTGAAGGAGTATCTTCACTGTAAACCATGACAATAAAATACCCACCTTCTTGAGAATGTTCTTGTCTTGGCTGTGGACGGGTCTTTCTTTACCAAGGAAATGGATTATCCACTTTAGTTGTCTTCCATGATATTCCCAGCGCATTTCTTTGTTACTTTTTTTTTAGAAATGTACCAAATTGTAACTTTTTACACTGCTAAATTTTCTGCTCCCTCTATAAGTTTGCTTAGTTCTTTAGCCTAATGATTGCCTCTTGCTATTGCATTCTATGGACACAAATTAAGAGTTTCCAGCTACACAATGCAAATTCAACTCCTGACTTCTTATCTCAATAATTTGTTATTAAGTAATGAGGAAACAAGCCACCCTGAACCATAAAACAGATTATCTGACAATTGTGTAATTGTTTTTAAGCCAGTGAAAATAAAAGGCCAATGTAAAAATAGCTGTAATTACCAAATAGTTGATGCAATCTTTTTAGAGTTTTTTCAGCCTAATGATCGCCTCCTCCCCTGCATTGACACTTCACTGGGCACATAATAAGTGTATCCAGCTACTAAATACAAATTTTACGCCTTAGTTTGTCATAAAAGAATAAGGTAACAGGCCAGACTTAGCTGCCAAGTGGTTAATTACTGTTGAGTTACAGTAAAGGGCCAATATAAAAACAACAGTAATTACTAAATCATTAATAGAATTTATTTTAAATCCCTTAAAATTGAAAGTCTTTACTTCAATCACAGCTTGTATGTTGTGTCAAATACAGTATATACAAGATCATCTCAATAAATTAGAATATCATCAAAAAGTTATTTCAATAATTCAAAACAAAAAGGGAAACACATATATATTATAATCATTACACACAGAGTGATCTATTTCAAGTGTTTATTTCTGTAAATGTTGATGATTATGACAATGAAAACTCAACAGTCATTATCTCAGAAAATTAGAATAATTACCATAAAACACCTGCAAAGGCTTCCTAAGTGTTTAAAATAGTCCCTTAAGCCTAGGTCACACGTAGCGACGCAGCAGTGATCACGATGACGATCTGACCTTATCAGGATCGCTGCTGCGTCGTTACATAGTCGCTGGTGAGCTGTCAAACAGGCAGATCTCACCAGTGACCAGCCCCCAGCCAGCAGCGACACGTGGAAGCGATGCTGCACTTGGTAACTAAGGTAAATATCGGGTAACCAAGCAAAGTGCTTCGCTTGGTTACCCGATATTTACCTTGGTTACCAGCGCTCACCGCTTAGCGCTGGCTCCCTGCACTCGTAGCCAGAGTACACATCGGGTTAATAAGCAAACCACTTTGCTTAGAGTTACCCGATGTGTACCTTGGCTACGTGTGCAGGGAACAGGCAGCCGGCTTCAAGAAGCTGGGGACGCTGGTAACGAAGGTAAATATCGGGTAACCAAACCTTTGCTTGGTTACTCGATATTTACCTAGGTTACCAGCGTCCGCAGAAGCCGGCTGCCTACTCCCTGCACATTTAGTTTGTTGCTCTCTCGCTGTCACACACAGCGATGTGTGCTTCACAGCGGGAGAGCAATGACCAAAAAATGGTCCAGGACCTCACAGCAGAGGCCAGGTTGTTGCTGGATGTTACACACAGCGACATCGCTAGCAAGGTCGCTGCTACATCACAGAAAATGGTGACTTAGCAGCGACGTCGCTGTCGTTGTGTGTGACATGACCATTAGTCTGGTTCAGTAGGCTACACAATCATGGGGAAGACTGCTGACTTGACAGATGTCCAGAAGGCAGTTACTAACACACTCCACAAGGAGGATAAGCCACAAAAGGTCATTGTGGTCATAATCATCAACATTAAGAGAAATAAACACTTGAAATAGATCACTTTGTGTGTAATGACCATATAATATATGCATTTCCCTTTTTGTATTGAATTACTGAAATTAACTTTTTGATGATATTGTAATTTATTGAGATGCACTTGTAATGTAAAACCTACAGCCATAACTAACTACATTGCAGTGACATTTATTGTGGCTACAATCAGCCACAGTCGGTCATCCCATGGCAATGACATCCACAGTGCCCCATAAAAAGGACAGCAACAGCCACGTCCATTGCAGAAATGTGTTACAGAGGTTGAGTCATCACCTTTTTTTTGGACAGTTTTCTGGCTTTAGAAAGTCAAGCATATTTGTGTCCTTTAAATTGGTCTTTGTAGTTTCATTTTTTTTAAAATGGGTAATGCGTAACGTAAGGAGGAAGGGTTAGCAATGTTCTAGCAGATTCTTTATAATTTATGCTAAAAAGTAGTGTCAATTATAGAAGAATTTTTTTTGTGGTGCATCGCAATTTATATGTTGCTATGTACAACCCAAAGATGCACCAAATTTTTAACATCTTAATGGAATGTGTCAATTTTGAAGATCCCCCCATGAGATTGAAAGAGGGAGGGTGGTCTGTCTGTTATCAGCACCTCGTGATTTGATTGTGAGGGTCAATGCTCTACTATAGTCCCAAGTGTCTCATAGGTGTATGCCCAATAGGATGAGAGAGACGCAAGTCCTAATACAGTCTGTTAGTCTTTTATATATATATATATATATATATATATATATATATATATATATATATGTATATATATAATCCAAATCATTATGTAAAGAGTAAAATGGGAAAAAGGTGTCCAAAGGGGGACGGGGGGAAGAAGCACCTACAAAACATATTATAAAAACTATTTTTTTCATTAAAGATTGTTTTTTTTGTTTTTTTTGTTTTTTTTTAAATAGTGAATAACAAAATGAAAATGAAAACTTCATGTATAGTACGACCACAATCACACATACCTGTAGGAAAAAAAACATGATTTAAGCCAGATTGCATTAAATGTGAAAAACTATCTGAATTGTAATTTTTCCAACTATATGCACCAAAACAATGTAATAAAAAACAATAAATGTAGTGTTAAAAACGTATACAGATCATGCAGCAAAAAATAAGCCCTTATGTAGCTATACTGATAGGAACGTAAAACAAAAAATAAATATGTTAGTTAGTGGCGTTCTATGTGTAAAATTTGGACTATGAAACATAATTTCCTTCAGAAAAAACTACTAAAACATAAAAAATATATAAAGTTTTTAAAAAACTGTTGATGCTGAAGGCCCAAAATAGGCCAGCAAGAGGCATGTCTTGATAAATCGGCCCCATAATTCCAACCACTGACAGACACAGTCAGTGAGCACAAAGCATTGTCAATCACATAACCCATAAAAATGGCACCATTAATAGAAACAGCTGCAATGCCCCATAGAAAGAGCCGCGATGCCCCTCATAAATGACTGTCTGAGTACCCCCATAACTAAAAGCCATAAAGCCCAATAGCAGTGACAACCTCAATGTCTAATAATGCCACCTGATACATTGTCACTTGTCAGTTCTCACCTTGCCCTGCAGGGCTGGCCATTGATCGTTTGCCTGACAATTCAGGACCAGGAAGACCTCTCTGAGGGCCCTCTAGTGGCTCACATGCATCTTCCAGGTATTGTAGTGTAAGACGATAAAACAAAGATTCTGTCATATGTTGTCAGCATCAGAAAGATTATTGTTAATTATTATTTTTATTTATTTTTAGTTTTTTTTTTACTAGCACACCTTTCCTTACCAGAGGTTCACAGAAAGGCCTGTGCCCTGATTATATCACGCCCTACCCACCATGACATTGAGGGCTGTGAGCAGCAATTTCAAATAACTTCTCTAACAATGGGAAACTTCTTTTTAACAAAGAAAAAAAAACAACAGAAGTAAAGAGTTTAACATAATACCTTTAAGTTTTATTAAAGAGAATATGTTACCAGGACTTTTCTACCCTACCCGAGAGAAGCATGATGCAGTGGCCGAGGCCCTGATTCCAGTTTGATAAAATCTCTGTGTGTTTGTGCCTGTTTGTTTGTGTTTGTGCGGACTGCAAGAGCGCGGTGGAACTACGGAACCGGAAGTGTGTGCGGTGAGTATTTGCTCGTACAGGAAAGCTTGCTCGTAAACTGAGTTGCAAATTTACAGCAAGCTTTGCTCGTTAAGCGAAATACTCGCACACCAAGTTACTCATTAACCAAGGTTCCACTGTATGTCTAAAATATAGTAAATACTAAAAGCAAACAAATTAGAACTCATCTATAATATCTCAAGCTCATAAGACCATAAAATCATATAAAGAGATATATCCCGCCAGCCAAAAAGCTGGGTGATGCACCCTCAGAAATGTCATTCTGGGAGAGCCCTTCACAAGGTGACAAACATCGAGGAGGTGGTAGGTGACACTACAATGAACAAAAATATTAATGCTACACCACTTTTGCTTTTGCTCCCATTTTTCATGAGCTGAACTCAAAGATCTAGGACTCTTTCTATGTCCACTCTAAAATGTGCAGTTTTTCACACAGCACAATGCCAGAGATGTTTCAAGTTTTGAGGGAGCGTGCAATTAGCGTGCTGATTTTTTCGAAAGACAGAGTGGTCCACAGAAAATCACTGAGACTTGTCTGATATAGATCTCAGTGTGAAATCAAGCTTGACAATACAAGTTTAGGGATCCATGAAAAAATCGGACAGCAATCAGATGCCAAAGGTTAATGAGAGATGACAGCGTCCAAAGGGGTGAATTATCCATCCTTTATTCTGCCATAGTGCAATTTTAAACCTAAACAGGTCTTTTTCAAGCGTAGAGGTAGAGCCAATCAGAATGGGGCAACACGCCCACCAAGCATAAATGTTCCATTTAACCCCTTTACGACCGAGGACGTACCGGTACATCCTAAATCATGAGGGGGTTATCAATGCCGGCTGCTGTGTTGAGCCGGCGGTGATCCCTGCATATGTCTGCTGATTTGAACAGCAGACCTGTGTGCCCTGCAGGCACAGGTGGATCTGCAATCCACCCGCGCCTTTTTAACCTCGTAGATTGCGCTGTCCAAATGTGACAGTGCAATTTAAATGGTCACAGCGGGGAAATTGTCTCTCCCCACCTCTATTGGAGGCCCTGTGACGTGATGATGGGGAGCCGATAGTTTCCATGGTAGCAGCTGGTCATTTGATGACTCATGTCACTATCATGACGTAGTTCCTGTTACAGCCGGCAGAGCAGCAGCTGTAACAGGAGAGAAGCATTTCTGCTGATCAGAGCTCTGCAGCTTGTAAGATGGTACTTTTAGCAATACCATTTTTTTACATTCATATTTTTTATTGCTTTTTATTCCCCATTTCGTTTGGCGGTTTTATGAAAAAGCATAGATTTTGCCAGGTTTTTTACTTAAATTTTTATGAATAAAAAATATGAATGTGTTAAATACAACGTGTGCAGAATTACTAGGCAAGTTGTATTTTAGAAGATTTTTTTTATTATTGATCAACAACTATGTTCTCAAGCAACCCAAAAGGCTCATAAATATCAAAGCTTAATATTTTTGGAAGTTGGAGTGGTTTTTTTTTAGATTTGGCTATCTTAGGAGGATATCTGTTTGTGCAGGTAACTATTACTGTGCAGAATTATTAGGCAACTTAATAAAAAAACAAACATTCCCATCTCACTTGTTTATTTTCACCAGGTAAACCAATATAACTGCACAAAATTTAGAAATAAACATTTCTGACATGCTAAAACAAAACCCCAAAAAATTAGTGACCAATATAGCCACCTTTCTTTATGATTACACTCAACAGCCTACCGTCCATAGATTCTGTCAGTTGCTTGACCGGTTTACGATCAACATTGCGTGCAGCCTAGCAGACACTGTTCCGAGAGGTGTACTGTTTTCCCTCTCTGTAGATCTTACATTTTATGAGGGACCAGAGGTTCTTTATGGGGTTCAGATCAGGTGAACAAGGGGGCCAGGTCATTATTTTTTCAGCTTTTAGACCTTTACTGGCCAACCACGCTGTGGAGAATTTGGATGCATGTGATGGAGCATTGTCCTGCATGAAAATTCTGTTTTTCTTGAACGATACTGACTTCTTCCTGTACCACTACTTGAAGAAGTTGTCTTCCAGAAACTTGCAGTAGGTCTGGGAGTTGAGCTTCACTCCATCCTCAACCCGAAAAGGTCCCACAAGTTCACCCTTGATGATACCAGCCCATACCAGTACCCCACCTCCACCTTGCTGGCGTCTGAGTCGGAGTGGAGCTCTATGCCCTTAAAGGGAATCTGTCATCACTTTTTTGGCGAATAAGCTGTGGCCACCACCACCGGGCTCCTATATACAGCCTTCTAACATGCTGTATATAAGAGCCCAGGCCGGGTGTATAACATAAAAACCCTTTATAATACTTACCTAACGGTCGCGCAGTGGGCCTTATAGGCGTCTCTGTTCTCCGATGCCGGCGTCTCCTCTATCAGCCATCTTTGTCCTCTTTCTGAAACCTGGGTGCATGACGCGGCTACGTCATACTCACTAGACGATCACGCGCATGCGCACTACAATACTTTGACCTGCCATGCTCAGGGCAGATCAAAGTTCGCCTGCTCAGGACCTGAATGCCGGCGAGTGTGTATGACGTGGGGCGCGTCATGCACCGCGGCTAGAGAAGAAGGAGCACAAAGATGGCCGGCACCGGACAACGGAGACGCCCATAAGGCCAACTGCATGACCGATAGGTAAGTTTATAAAGTGTTTTTTATGTTCTTACAGCGGCCTGGGCTTTTATATAAAGCATGTTAGAATGCTGTATATTAAAGCCCACTGGTGGTGGCCGCAGCTTATAGCCAAAAAAAGTGGTGACAGGTTCCCTTTAACTGATCCAGCCACCGGCCCATCCATCTGGCCCATCAAGAGTCACTCTCATTTCATCAGTCCATAAAACCTTTGAAAAATCAGTCTTAAGATATTTCTTGGCCCAGTCTTGACGTTTTATCTTATGTTTCTTGTTCAAAGGTGGTCATTTTTCAGCCTTCCTTACCTTGGCCATGTCCCTCAGTATGGCACACCTTGTGCTTTTTGATACTCCAGTAACGTTGCAGCTCTGAAATATGACCAAACTGGTGGCAAATGGCATCTTGGCACCTTCACGCTTGATTTTCCTCAATTCATGGGCAGTTATTTTGCTCCTTTTTTGCCAACACGCTTCTTGCGACCCTGTTGGCTATTTGCAATGAAACGCTTGATTGTTCGGTGATCACACTTCAAATGTTTGGCAATTTCAAGACTGCTGCATCCCTCTGCAAGACATCTCACAATTTTGGACTTTTCAGAGCCCGTCAAATCTCTATTCTGATCTATTTTGCTAAAGGAAAGGAAGTTGCCTAATAATTAAGCACACCTTATATAGGGTGTTGATGTCATTACACCACACCCCTCCTCATTACAGAGATGCACATCACCTGATTTACTTAATTAGTAGTTGGCTCTCAAGCCTATACAGCTTGGAGTAGGACAACATGTATAAAAATGATCATGTGATCAAAATACTCATTTGCCTAATAATTCTGCACACAGTGTAGTATGGCAGTTTTACAGGTCGAATTGGTCTGGACGTGACAATACGTACTTTGTTTATATTTGTTTTTATGTAAATATACATATTTATTGATATATTTTTTCTTCTTTATTTTGTGATTTTAAAAAAATAATTTTACAATTTATACAACTTTTTTTACTTTTACTTAGTTCCTCTATGCATGCGACTTTAACTTTTATTACTTTAATTGCTGATATGCATTGCCATACACCAACATGGCAATGCATTATTCCTACACTGACAGAAGCCTTTTAGACCATGGTTTAGCATGGTCTCACAGGCTTGCCGTAACTGGTAATTATTGGGCCCTCACAATGATGTCACGGGGCCTCCGATCAGATGAGAGAGGGAGCTCCCTCGTTCTCCCTGCCTTGTACATCGACAGTAATTTAAGGTTAAACAGCCCGGTGAGGTTCAGGCGTCGATCCTGGCTGTGAGACGGGGCTTGGCTGTAACGTAAGCTGAGCTCTCTCGGCAATCGTGCAGACACAGATCCTGTGTCCCGCACGATTGCCAAGGTCAGGAACCTATTCCCGACTATGACGTATGGGTAGGTCAAAGGTCGTAAAGGGTTAAAGCAACACGTCAGCATTTTTATTTTTTTCAGCACTAGAGTTTAAATATAAGTCCCTTGCCCTTTGTCATTTACCTTGCCGCTCAGGTCCCACAGCGCCATCTTGTGACTGTAACTTCTGATTTACCAGTTATGTCACAAGCATTCAATACATCTCTATGAGAACCAGAACAAAGCCAGTTATATGTAGTTTTTTGGGTTTTTTTTCTGAATGTGAACACAGCTCCGCCCCTTTCGGCCATGTTTTTTCCATCTCCTATATAAGAAAGTCCTTGGTTACCCCTCTCCACCCACAGCAGTTTTTAATTGCAATGAGATGACACACAGTTAGGGTCACAGAGCTAGGGACCCCAATATAGAGATATACCTTGACGAGGTTTTGGGGCTCAGTTACATTGATCAATGCGATTGCTAAATATCTCCTTTTTCCTAATATTCATGGCAGGTATGCATTTCATTATTCACATGTTCAAGTTAGCAAGTAGCATTTTTCATTGTATTTTCCAATATTTTTCCATATGCTTGAGGCATTATACTATTATCTAAGTTTGATGTGCAGCCTTATCCTTATATCGAAGCCAGAATGAGGCTCTCAAAGAGATGTAGTGAGTTGTGACCTCCGTCGCGCTCTAGTGAACACTTGAGCTGTCAGAAGGCCACAAATCTCAGGACTCTGACCAGAACTGTGGTGATAGAAGATAAAGCTTTAAAAAAGGCTGGAGTGATGCTATAAACGCAACACGGGAAGCTGAAATATTACAGTAACACATTTCACAGCAGGGGCGTAACGATCGCGGTCGCAGAGGTCGCCACTGCGACCGGGCCCGCAGGGTTATAGGGGCCCGGCAGCCGCTCTGCAGAGCTGGCTGCCGGGCCCCTATGTGTAGTGCCACTATGTAGTGGCCGACTGCGCGACCATTAGGGGGCCGGCCTGTGAGTCAGGGGGGCCCAGTGTCTGCAGGGGGGCAGAGGGGCCCCTGACCTGGAGAGGCCACCAGGCGTTCTTGACCTGCTGCAGAGGAGATGTGCTCCTGCACGGCAGACGGAAACCATCCCTACCAGGACCTGCGATGACGTCACGCCCATGTGACTGTGTGGGAGGAGACACAGGATGCCGGGGAGAAAGCAGCAGAAGATACTTCGAACACATGAGTGGTAATGAGAAAAGAGGGGACATAAGGGGAGGGGCTGCAGGGTGAGGGGCATATGAGGGCTGCAGACTGTGACAGAAGCATGTGAAGGGTGCAGAGTGTTTGAGAGGGGTAAGTTGGGGTACGGACAGGGTGAGATATGTGGGTCAGGGTGTGTGTGTGATATGGGGGTGCAGGCTGTATAGGGAGCAGGGGTGTGACATATGGGGGCAGGGGCATAACTACCGCAGTCGCAGGGGTCAGAAGGAGCTGAGAGGTACTTGTTTTTTTATTTTGCTGGCTGCATGACACATATAGGCCCGGGTAAGCTGCCTGCATGATACATGGAGGCCCTGGTGGGGCTGGCTGGCAGGCTGCATTACACATAGAAGCCCTGGGGGCTGGCTGCATGACACATGGAGGCCCTGGGGGGGCTGGCTGCATGACACATGGAGGCCCTGGGGGGGGATGGCTGCATGACACATGGAGGCCCTGGGGGGGGATGGCTGCATGACACATGGAGGCCCTGGGGGGGCTGGCTGCATTACACATAGAAGCCCTGGGGGCTGGCTGCATGACACATGGAGGCCCTGGGGGGGCTGGCTGCATGACACATGGAGGCCCTGGGGGGGATGGCTGCATGACACCTGGGGGGGGGCTGGCTGTATGACACATGGAGGCCCTGGGGGGGCTGGCTGCATGACACATGGAGGCCCTGGGGGGGCCGGCTGCATGACACATGGAGGTCCTGGGGGGGATGGCTGCATGACACATGGAGGCCCTGGGGGGGCTGGCTGCATGACACCTGGGGGGGGCTGGCTGCATGACACATGGAGGCCCTGGGGGGGCTGGCTGCATGACACATGGAGGCCCTGGGGGGGCCAGCTGCATGACACATGGAGGTCCTGGGGAAGCTGGCTGCATGACACATGGAGGCCCTGGGGGGGCTGGCTGCATGACACAGGGAGGCCCTGGGGGGGCTGGCTGCATGACACATGGAGGCCCTGGGGGGGATGGCTGCATGACACATGGAGGCCCTGGGGGGGCTGGCTGCATGACACCTGAGGGGGGCTGGCTGCATGACACATGGAGGCCCTGGGGGGGCTGGCTGCATGACACATGGAGGCCCTGGGGGGGCTGGCTGCATGACACATGGAGGCCCTGGGGGGGCCGGCTGCATGACACATGGAGGTCCTGGGGAAGCTGGCTGCATGACACATGGAGGCCCTGGGGGGGCTGGCTGCATGACACATGGAGACCCTGGGGGGGCTGGCTGCATGACACATAGAGGTCCTGGGGGGGGCTGGCTGCATGACGCATAGAGGCCCTGGGGGGGCTGGCTGCATGACGCATAGAGGCCCTGGGGGGGCTGGCTGCATGACACATATAGGCCCGGGGGAAGCTGTCTGCATTACACATGGAGGCCCTGGTGGGGCTGGCTGCATGACACCTGGGTGGGCTGGCTGCATGACACATGGAGGCCCTGGTGGGACTGGCTGCATAATACATGGAGGCCTGGGGGTGCTGGCTGCATGATACATGGAGGTCTATGGGACTGCATAATAAACATGAAGGACACCTTATACATAGACTATAGCAGCGCATTATACATGGAGGTCTATGGGGCTGCATTATAATACATATAGGACTATGGGGGCTACATTATAATATATGGAGGACTATGGAGGCTACCTTACACATGGTCTGTGGGGGTGCATTATAAAGTATGGGGGACTGTGGTGCAGTATAAAATATGGAGAACTATGGGAAATGCATTATAATACATGGAGGACTATGGGGGTGCATTCTAATATATAAAGGGTTATGTGGGACCCTTTATACTATATGGAAGGCTATGTGGGGGCCATTATAGTATTTGGAGAACTATATATGAGGGAGGAAAAAGATACAAGTATGGGATGGGAATGTTTTGTGCTGAGGGAAAAGGGCTCTTTCCCATGCTCTGCTATACATCTCTCAGCACCCAGCTTTCCCATGATCTGCTATACATCTCTCAGCACCCAGCTTTCCCATGCTCTGCTATACATCTCTCAGCACCCAGCTTCCCCATGCTCTGCTATACATCTCTCAGCACCCAGCTTTCCCATGCTCTGCTATACATCTCTCAGCACCCAGCTTCCCCATGCTCTGCTATACATCTCTCAGCACCCAGCTTTCCCATGCTCTGCTATACATCTCTCAGCACCCAGCTTTCCCATGATCTGCTATACCTCTCTCAGCACCCAGCTTTCCCATGATCTGCTATACATCTCTCAGCACCCAGCTTTCCCATGATCTGCTATACCTCTCTCAGCACCCAGCTTCCCCATGCTCTGCTATACATCTCTCAGCACCCAGCTTTCCCATGATCTGCTATACATCTCACAGCACCCAGCTTTCCCATGATCTGCTATACATCTCTCAGCACCCAGCTTTCCCATGCTCTGCTATACATCTCTCAGCACCCAGCTTCCCCATGCTCTGCTATACATCTCTCAGCACCCAGCTTTCCCATGCTCTGCTATACATCTCTCAGCACCCAGCTTCCCCATGCTCTGCTATACATCTCTCAGCACCCAGCTTTCCCATGCTCTGCTATAATTCTTCTCTCAGCACCCAGCTTTCCCATGATCTGCTATACCTCTCTCAGCACCCAGCTTTCCCATGATCTGCTATACATCTCTCAGCACCAAGCTTTCCCATGCTCTGCTATACATCTCTCAGCACCCAGCTTCCCCATGCTCTGCTATACATCTCTCAGCACCCAGCTTTCCCATGCTCTGCTATACATCTCTCAGCACCCAGCTTTCCCATGCTCTGCTATACATCTCTCAGCACCCAGCTTTCCCATGCTCTGCTATACATCTCAGCACCCAGCTTTCCCATGCTCTGCTATACATCTCTCAGCACCCAGCTTTCCCATGATCTGCTATACATCTCTCAGCACCCAGCTTTCCCATGCTCTGATATGGGAAAACTGGGTGCTGAGGGAAAGATGTATGACAGAGCATGGGAAAGCAGGGTGCTGATAGAGGGATTTTAGATCATGGGAAACCTGGGTGCTGTGGGTAAAAGCCAAGTGTCAGCATCATTATCCCGTACCCTAAGTGTTGTGTACATGGAGGGGGGCCCCGGTCCAAAGTTTGCACCAGGGCCCATCAAACTCTAGTTACGCCACTGTTTCACAGTATATATTCTGTAAGCAGCTCTGTGGTAAAATCAAACACACATGTTTGGCGGGAATTATGGAAAAAATACCAGAAGTGCACAAAGCGAGTTCAAAGATAAAATGTACATTCCTCATGATATATGTCTTTTATTGGCACGGTTACTTCAGATGGCGTGCTATGAGCACTGTAACTATTTCAATCTCCAACATAACCTGTTCTTGTGAGAATGTCAATTTCCAAAGGGGTATAACGCTATCTTCAAAGTAAAAAGGAGGTACTATGGTTTAACCCATATTCGGGTCTGTTTTACATGTTTTTTTACTCCTTGATTCCATGTATGTTCCTGCATGGTTTAGCTGCCTTCGGTTTGGATCTACAATTATCACATTCAGATAAGAAAAAGGAAAACAATTATATAAGCAAGTGTGTCAAATTATGAAGACCATGGAACTTAAGGGCCTCAAAGTGATCTCAGGATGCTAATGGGTTGCCATGACATTCCTAAGGCCTAACAAAGGCTCTGAAGCCTAACATGTCTATGACACTAAGGCTCTGTGCGCGCTAGTGCGTTTTTCCCGCAGATTTACCCGCGGATTTGCCGCGGAAATTTCTTGAGAAATGTCTGCAATCTTTGTGCAGACATTTCCCAGCAAATTCTATGAGAAAAAAAAATAGCTGTGCGCACTGTTCGGATTTTTCTCAAGAAATTTCCTTGAGAAGAATTTCTCGAGAAAATTTCTTGAGATAATGAGCATGTCAATTCTTTTCCGCAGGTACCCTGCGGATTTCGGCAGTACAGCCTGCAAAATCCGCAGGGAACCACCCGCGGGAAAATCGCGGCAAATTTGCGGCTATTCCACGGCTAATCCACGGCAAATCCGCGGCAAATCCGCATGCGGATTTGGTGCAGATTTTTTTCACTCCCAGAAGTTTCTCAAGAAATTTTCTTGAGAAACTTCGCATTTCTAGTGCGCAAATAGCCTTATACTCGTCCTACTCACAGAGGTATAACAGAGGGAAATGAGTGCTGTCAGTCGCTCCCTCTGTCACACTATCAACTCCCTGCAGTGCGATCGCAGGTCGTCAATAGTTGCTGTGACAATCAAAATCCTAAAAATGGTCTCTGGGCTTGCATAGATCAAAGCCCAATAGACTGTCCATAGGCAGTGTTAATTACGCAGCCTCTTAGGGTACCGTCACACTTTAGCGACGCAGCAGCGATACCACCAGCGATCTGACCTGGTCAGGATCACTGCTGCGTCGCTACATGGTCGCTGGTGAGCTGTCAAACAGGCAGATCTCACCAGCGACCAGTGACCAGCCCCCAGCCAGCAGCGACGTGCAAGCGACGCTGCGCTTGCACGGAGCCGGCGTCTGGAAGCTGCGGACACTGGTAACTAAGGTAAACATCGGGTATGGTTAACCGATGTTTACCTTAGTTACCAGCGCACACCGCTTAGCTTAGCGTGTGCAGGGAGCAGGAGCCGGCACTGGCAGCGTGAGAGCTGTGGAGGCTGGTAACGAAGGTAAATATCGGGTAACCACCTTGGTTACCCGATGTTTACCTTGGTTACAGCTTACCGCAGGCTGTCAGACGCCGGCTCCTGCTCCCTGCACATTCAGGATTGTTGCTCTGTCGCTGTCACACACAGCGATGTGTGCTTATCAGCGGGAGAGCAACAATAAAAAAACGAACCAGCACTGTGTGTAACGAGCAGCGATCTCACAGCAGGGGCCAGATCGCTGCTCAGTGTCACACACAGCGAGATCGCTAATGAGGTCACTGCTGTGTCACAAAAACCGTGACTCAGCAGCGATCTCAGTAGCGATCTCGCTGTGTGTGAAGTACCCCTTAGCACAACACCGATAGACTTGATAATACTCTGCACTACATGAGCTGTGAAGGATATTAACAAAGTAATCAAAGGATCATGTGTTCAAGTCCACTTGTGGAACTAATATTGTAAAAGAAAATGAAGAAGTGTTTTGAAGGTTTAAAAATGCTTCTTATATATATATATATATACATATATATATATCTATATATATAATTGCCTTATTCTGTCTGTCTGTCTGTCTGTCATGCTCCAAAATTGTGTCCTTACGGTGACACTAAGTGTCCTTACGGTGACACAAAGCTGATTGGCCGCTGGGCTCGCCATGGCCCCGCCCCCCCGCACGGATTGGCCGCTCGCCTTGCCTCGGCTCCTTCCCCGCATGGATTGGCCGCTCGCCTCGCCTCGGATCCGACCCCCCCGCACGGATTGGCCGCCACTCACACTCAGACTCACACTCAGACGCAGACTCAGACTCAGACGCACACTCAGACTCACACTCAGACGCAGACTCAGACGCACACTCAGACGCACACTCAGACGCAGACACAGACTCAGACGCAGACACAGACTCAGACGCACACTCAGACTCACACTCAGACGCAGACTCACACTCAGACGCACACTCAGACGCACACTCAGACGCAGACTCAGACGCAGACTCAGACGCACACTCAGACGCAGACTCAGACACAGACTCAGACTCACACTCAGACTCTCAGACTCACACTCAGTCGCAGACTCAGACGCAGACTCAGACGCAGACTCAGACGCACACTCAGACGCACACTCAGATGCACACTCAGACGCAGACTCAGACACAGACTCAGACTCACACTCAGACTCTCAGACTCACACTCAGTCGCAGACTCAGACGCAGACTCAGACGCAGACTCAGACGCACACTCAGACGCAGACTCAGACGCAGACACAGACTCAGACGCAGACACAGACTCAGACACAGACTCAGACTCACACTCAGACTCTCAGACTCACACTCAGTCGCAGACTCAGACGCAGACTCAGACGCAGACTCAGACGCACACTCAGACGCACACTCAGACGCAGACTCAGACACAGACTCAGACTCTCAGACTCACACTCAGTCGCAGACTCAGACGCAGACTCAGACGCAGACTCAGACGCACACTCAGACGCAGACTCAGACGCAGACACAGACTCAGACGCAGACACAGACTCAGACGCACACTCAGACTCACACTCAGACGCAGACTCAGACTCAGACGCACACTCAGACGCACACTCAGACGCACACTCAGACGCAGACTCAGACGCACACTCAGATGCACACTCAGACACAGACTCAGACACAGACTCAGACTCACACTCAGACTCTCAGACTCACACTCAGACGCAGACTCAGATGCAGACTCAGACGCAGACTCAGACGCAGATTCAGACGCACACTCAGACGCAGACTCAGACGCACACTTAGACGCACACTCAGACGCACACTCAGACACAGACTCAGACTCACACTCACACTCAGACTCACACTCACACTCAGACACAGACTCACACTCACACTCAGACTCACACTCAGACTCACACTCAGACTCACACTCACACTCAGACTCACACTCACACTCAGACTCACACTCAGACTCACACTCAGACTCACACTCAGACTCAGACTCACACTCAGACTCACACTCAGACTCAGACTCACACTCAGACTCAGACTCACACTCAGACTCACACTCAGACTCAGACTCAGACGCACACTCAGACGCAGATACAGACTCAGACGCAGACACAGACTCAGACGCACACTCAGACTCACACTCAGACTCAGACTCAGACGCACACTCAGACGCACACTCAGACGCACACTCAGACGCACACTCAGACGCAGACTCAGACGCACACTCAGACGCACACTCAGACGCACACTCAGACGCAGACTCAGACACAGACTCAGACTCACACTCACACTCAGACTCAGACTCACACTCAGACTCACACTCACACTCAGACTCAGACTCACACTCAGACTCACACTCACACTCAGACTCACACTCACACTCACACTCAGACTCACACTCAGACTCACACTCAGACTCAGACTCACACTCAGACTCACACTCAGACTCAGACTCACACTCAGACTCACACTCAGACTCACACTCACACTCAGACTCACACTCAGACTCACACTCACACTCAGACTCACACTCAGACTCACACTCAGACTCAGACTCAGACTCAGACACAGACTCAGACTCACACTCACACTCAGACTCACACTCAGACTCACACTCACACTCAGACTCACACTCAGACTCACACTCAGACTCACACTCAGACTCACACTCACACTCACACTCACACTCAGACTCACACTCACACTCAGACTCACACTCAGACTCACACTCAGACTCAGACTCAGACTCACACTCAGACTCACACACACACTCAGACTCACTCAGACTCACACTCACACTCACTCAGACTCACACTCAGACTCACACTCACACTCACACTCAGTCAGACTCACACTCACACTCAGACTCACACACTCACACTCACACTCAGACTCACACTCACACACTCAGACTCAGACTCACACTCACACTCAGACTCACACTCAGACTCACACTCAGACTCAGACTCACACTCAGACTCACACTCAGACTCACACTCACTCAGACTCACACTCACACTCAGACTCACACTCAGACTCAGACTCACACTCAGACTCACACTCAGACTCACACTCAGACTCACACTCACACTCAGACTCACACTCACACTCAGACTCAGACTCAGACTCAGACTCAGACTCAGACTCACACTCAGACTCACACTCACACTCACACTCACACTCACTCAGACTCACACTCAGACTCACACTCACACTCAGACTCACACTCACACTCAGACTCAGACTCACACTCAGACTCACACTCAGACTCACACTCAGACTCACACTCAGACTCACACTCACACTCACTCTGACTCACACTCAGACTCACACTCACACTCACACTCACACTCACACTCACACTCACACTCAGACTCACACTCACACTCAGACTCACACTCACACTCAGACTCACACTCAGACTCACTCAGACTCACACTCAGACTCACACTCACACTCACACTCAGACTCACACTCACACTCACACTCAGACTCACACTCACACTCACACTCAGACTCAGACTCACACTCAGACTCACACTCAGACTCACACTCAGACTCACACTCACTCAGACTCACACTCACACTCAGACTCAGACTCAGACTCACACTCAGACTCACACTCAGACTCACACTCAGACTCACACTCAGACTCACACTCACACTCACTCAGACTCACACTCAGACTCACACTCACACTCAGACTCACACTCACACTCAGACTCACACTCACACTCAGACTCACTCAGACTCACACTCAGACTCACACTCAGACTTACACTCACACTCACACGCACACTCACACTCGCACGCACACTCAGACTCACACGCACACGCACACTCAGACTCACATGCACACTCAGACTCACACGCACACTCACACTCAGACTCACACGCACACTCACACTCAGACTCACACGCACACTCACACTCAGACTCACACTCAGACTCACACTCAGACTCACACTCAGACGCAGACTCACACTCACACTCACACTCACACTCAGACTCACACTCACACTCAGACACAGACTCAGACTCACACTCAGACTCACACTCAGACTCACACTCAGACTCACACTCACACTCACACTCAGACTCAGACTCAGACTCACTCAGACTCACACTCAGACTCACACTCAGACTCAGACTCACACTCAGACTCACACTCAAACTCACAAGCACACTCAGACTCAGACTCACACTTACACTTACACTCACACTCACACGCACACTCACACGCACACTCACACTCGCACGCACACTCAGACTCACACGCACACTCAGACTCACATGCACACTCAGACTCACACGCACACTCACACTCAGACTCACACGCACACTCACACTCAGACTCACACGCACACTCACACTCAGACGCACACTCACACTCAGACTCAGACTTACACTCAGACTCACACAAACACTCACACTCAGACTCAAACGCACACTCACACTCAGACTCAAACGCACACTCACACTCAGACTCACACGCACACTCACACTCAGACTCACACGCACACTCACACGCACACTCAGACTCAGACTCACTCGCACACTCAGACTCACACGCACACTCAACGCAGCAGACACACAACACCCAACACACAAACACCGCGGCACACACAAATATACGCACATACCGCACAACACACACATTGCACAAAACATACCTCCCCCCAAAACACACACACACACCCACACAAACCGCGCAACACACATACACAACGATACAGACACACAGCGCTCCACAAATAACGACACACAACGCAACACACAAACAACACCGCTCTCACCCCCCGCTACACCCAGACAACACCCAGAACATGTACAGCCCCTACACAAACACTTGGTAACTACACACAACAACATCTATATATATATATATATATAACAAAAATCATACATTAACTACACAATACGTAAATTCTAGAATACCCGATGCGTAGAATCGGGCCACCTTCTAGTATATATATATATATATATATATATATATATATATATATTTATATATATATATATAAAATGCACCAAAAAGACACATATTTGGTATCAGCATTAGTGGTTGGCCTACCCGAATTATAAAAGTCGGGGTCCGTATAGGACATTTAGTGTCTAGTGATAAGCGAACCCATGAATGTTTGAACCCAGCTCGAAAAAAAAAAAGAAACAGGTTCAGCAAGAAAACTTGACACCGGCCTTGACCCTGAACAACGAACCCCATACAAGATAATGGGAAAGAGAGGTTCAGGGCTGTAAAATAGCCGAAGTAAACGCTACAGGGCTGTAAATTGAAGCTGAATGATAGTAAGAGCAGGATAGTTATACATATTGTGTTTCCTGGAGGATCATGCTGATTAATGTTCATAAATATTTATTGCTTCCCCGACCCACCCTCTGTGCCAATGCCTGTGATTCGTTGCAGACTGCTATACACACCTGCCACCCTGTGTCACTGTCTGTGATTGGTTGCAGTCAGTTTGCTGTATGGTAGTGTAAAAATAAATAAATAATTTAAAAAAATGACGTAGGCTCCAGCCATACAGTTAGGTCCAGAAATATTTGGACAGTGACACAAGTTTTGTTATTTTAGCTGTTTACAAAAACATGTTCAGAAATACAATTATATATATAATATGGGCTGAAAGTGCACACTCCCAGCTGCAATATGAGAGTTTTCACATCCAAATCGGAGAAAGGGTTTAGGAATCATAGCTCTGTAATGCATAGCCTCCTCTTTTTCAAGGGACCAAAGTAATTGGACAAGGGACTCTAAGGGCTGCAATTAACTCTGAAGGCGTCTCCCTCGTTAACCTGTAATCAATGAAGTAGTTAAAAGGTCTGGGGTTGATTACAGGTGTGTGGTTTTGCATTTGGAAGCTGTTGCTGTGACCAGACAACATGAGGTCTAAGGAACTCTCAATTGAGGTGAAGCAGAACATCCTGAGGCTGAAAAAAAAGAAAAAATCCATCAGAAAGATAGCAGACATGCTTGGAGTAGCAAAATCAACAGTCGGGTACATTCTGAGAAAAAAGGAATTGACTGGTGAGCTTGGGAACTCAAAAAGGCCTGGATGTCCACGGATGACAACAGTGGTGGATGATCGCCGCATACTTTCTTTGGTGAAGAAGAACCCGTTCACAACATCAACTGAAGTCCAGAACACTCTCAGTGAAGTAGGTGTATCTGTCTCTAAGTCAACAGTAAAGAGAAGACTCCATGAAAGTAAATACAAAGGGTTCACATCTAGATGCAAACCATTCATCAATTCCAAAAATAGACAGGCCAGAGTTAAATTTGCTGAAAAACACCTCATGAAGCCAGCTCAGTTCTGGAAAAGTATTCTATGGACAGATGAGACAAAGATCAACCTGTACCAGAATGATGGGAAGAAAAAAGTTTGGAGAAGAAAGGGAACGGCACATGATCCAAGGCACACCACATCCTCTGCAAAACATGGTGGAGGCAACGTGATGGCATGGGCATGCATGGCTTTCAATGGCACTGGGTCACTTGTGTTTATTGATGACATAACAGCAGACAAGAGTAGCCGGATGAATTCTGAAGTGTACCGGGATATACTTTCAGCCCAGATTCAGCCAAATGCCGCAAAGTTGATCGGACGGCGCTTCATAGTACAGATGGACAATGACCCCAAGCATACAGCCAAAGCTACCCAGGAGTTCATGAGTGCAAAAAAGTGGAACATTCTGCAATGGCCAAGTCAATCACCAGATCTTAACCCAATTGAGCATGCATTTCACTTGCTCAAATCCAGACTTAAGACGGAAAGACCCACAAACAAGCAAGACCTGAAGGCTGCAGCTGTAAAGGTCTGGCAAAGCATTAAGACGGAGGAAACCCAGCGTTTGGTGATGTCCATGGGTTCCAGACTTAAGGCAGTGATTGCCTCCAAAGGATTCCCAACAAAATATTGAAAATAAAAATATTTTGTTTGGGTTTGGTTTATTTGTCCAATTACTTTTGACCTCCTAAAATGTGGAGTGTTTGTAAAGAAATGTGTACAATTCCTACAATTTCTATCAGATATTTTTGTTCAAACCTTCAAATTAAACGTTACAATCTGCACTTGAATTCTGTTGTAGAGGTTTCATTTCAAATCCAATGTGGTGGCATGCAGAGCCCAACTCGCGAAAATTGTGTCACTTTCCAAATATTTCTGGACCTAACTGTATTTTTCAAGAGTAAAATAACAGCTGCAGTCTGCAGCCCACACCTGTGAGCTTTAGCATGGCTGGATATCAAAAGAGAGGGGGAAAAAAACGCGTAGGCGCATTATTGATATCCAGCCACGGTAAATCAGATAGGTGGGGGCTGGCATTATCAGGATGGGAGAAGCCATGGATATGGCACCCCCAGTTTAAAAACGCCAGCCAGCAGCTGTCCAGAAGTGGCACTTCACATTAGATGTGTCAATTCTGACGCTTTAACCGGCTCATTCCGATTTCCATGGTGTGATGGCAGGCAGGGTAGTATAAAGGGTAGAGCTGGGACAGACTCGCAAGAAGCCGGGATCAGTGGGTCCCTGCTCATTTTAAAAAAAAATACAGCTCCGGTCCGGAATCCGGTACCCATATAAATCTATGGGAACCAGAATCTGGGGATTAAAAATGTTGGTGGAACAGAAAGGGGGATAGGAGCACGCACGGTATATACATTGAAGCTCAATGTCATGGTGGCAAGCTGTTTCCAGGTTTCGCATTCACTTCCGGAGCTGCGTGCTTCTAGATCGTGCACTAAAAGTAAAGGTAGATGCTAGACTGTATGGGCTTCTTCCATGTATGACATAATTTGTCACGTGATAGGGGAGGCATATTCAAAATGCAGCCCGGTTTAAAATAAACATTATTTTTCTAAGTCCTCTGCTCAGCCTGAGCGGCCTGCTTCATGAGCTGGCCACGATATGTTCTCCTCTGCTCAGCCTGAGCGGCCTGCTTCATGAAGCAGATGGCTCAGGATGAGCTGCGCCCGTGATGTGTCCTCATCTGCTCAGCCTGAGAGGCCTGCTTCATGAATTGACTGCGATGTGTCCTCTTCTGCTCAGGCTGAGCAGCCTGTTTCATGAAGCAGATGGCTCAGGATGAGCTGCGCCTGTGATGTGTCCTCATCTGCTCAGCCTGAGTGGCCTGCTTCATGATTCAGACAGTGCCTGTGATTAGTTGCAGGCAGACTCTGTTACACAGGCTGAGGGCATGTCTGACTGCAACCAATCACAGAGGCCAGGCCGGCTGGGTTCGCCCATCACTAATAAGCGGTTAATGACAGCTGTGATTTGTCAAAAAATGACACCTCCCATCAAGCTCTAGATTAGTAATGGGAGGCATCTATGAGACAACCCTATTACTAATCCTGTAATTGAAAAGAAATAAAACACAAACCCCCGAAAATATCCTTTATTTGAAATAAAATACACACCCCCTCTTTCATCCCTTTATTAACCCCCAAAACGCCCTTGACATAATCCATACAAAGTACCATGATGATCCTCAGCTCTGCTACAGCTGAAATCTGCAGAGAGAGAAAACATGTCCTCTCTCCGCAGGCTGCGGGAATCACTGATGTGTTTTTAGGAAGCATCTGAAGCTGTGTAAGTTGTGGATCATCTATTTTTCTTAGGGTAGAGAATTCCAGAGGATTGGTGCAGCTCGAGGGAAGTTTTGGAGCCGGGAGTGGGAGGTGGGAGGTTTGGATTAGTGTAGATATTAGTCGAAAGTCATTTGTGGAGCGTAAAGAACAGGTAGGCTGACAGACAGAGATAAGAGTGGAGAGGTGTAGAGCTTTACGGGTGAGAACGAGCAATTTAAATTGGATCCTATAATGTATGGGCAGTCAGTATAATAACTGGCACAGAGCTGAAGCATTAAGGATGGACTGGAGAGGGGAAAGTCTAGTGAGGAGGAGGCCAATTAATAGAGAATTCCAGTAATCAAGGCGGGAGTGGATCAGTGCCACAGTGAGGTTTTTGTTATTTTTATGGTGAGAAAGGGGAGGTTTCTAGAGATGTTCTGTAAGTGTAGGAGATAAGAGCAGGTGAGAGATTGTATATTAAAAGTGATGGAAAGATTGGGGTCAAGCATAACACTCAGACAGCAAGCCTGCAGCCTAGGTGTTATCATGGTGCCAAACACAGAGGGAGATGTCAAGTTTAGGGAGGTTAGTAGATACAGGGAGTAGAAGAAGTTCAGTTTTGGAAAGGTTAAAAAAGTTGTCCGGTCACAAAATATATTTTTTTTTAAGCTAATCTATTCTGTATTGTCATTTAAAACATCCCTATATTATTATTTTTTTGTTTCTAATTTTAGTACCTCTTGAATTATCACTTTATACTTTGTAGCCACTTTATTTACATGTAGCTCAACCAAACATGAAATCTTCCTATGCTTGACTGCCGAACTTCACAGTCAGAGCTGACATCGCCCGGCCTCACTGTCCAGCCTCATCCTCTGCACCCTCATTCCCTGTCAGTAACCTGCCCAAGCACCTAATAGATAAATGAACACTGTGTAATGAAAACTATATATAGCCCCTAATGTGAGTCTATAGTGGAGATATACAGTATGTATGTATGGTATGTATAATATATATATATATATATATACAGTACAGACCAAAAGTTTGGACACACCTTCTCATCTCTAGAACAACTGTTAAGAGGAGACTTTGTGCAGCAGGCCTTCATGGTAAAATAGCTGCTAGGAAACCACTGCTAAGGACAGGCAACAAGCAGAAGAGAGTTGTTTGGGCTAAAGAACACAAGGAATGGACATTAGACCAGTGGAAATCTGTGCTTTGGTCTGCTGAGTCCAAATTTGAGATTTTTGGATCCAACTACCGTGTCTTTGTAGAAAAGGTGAACGGATGGCTGGTTCCCACCGTAAAGCATGGAGGAGGAGGTGTGATAGTGTGGGGGTGCTTTGCTGGTGACACTGTTGGGGATTTATTCAAAATTGAAGGCATATGTGAAGCCCCACAGGTGTAGTGTCGGTGCATTACCTTCAGGGACTCCACTCAGCTGGATCTGGTCACAGGTAGGAGATCTTCTTCTTGTCGTGACGCCACTCTCAGTATTGCGGCCAGTAGGGACCGCCACTGCAGGTTGAGGGTCGCCTGGGGCTGATGGTATGTGCAGTTAGTTGGAATAGCCTCCTGAGAGTGAGGCAAGCCCCAGGGCCCGATGTAGATGCGTAGTACTACAAGTCGCAGAATGACTCACACAGGCAGAACTGTCTTTCAAGGGCTTTACTCACATTTGATGGCAGGGTGAGTAGCCCGGGCGTAGCTGGGATGAACCAGATGGGAACCGGGTATCCTTCAGGCTGACTTTATGAGGGTGACTACTGACTCGCCTTCCTTAGCCCTTGGTGGTTTGGGGTGACCCCGACTTTGAGTCCCTATGGGGGTCACCCAGGGAAGATGCTGCAGCCTCTCTCCCCCTTTTGTTTGCCGTTTGCTTGTTCCCTGGACCAGGCCACTCCAGCTGCTTGCCTCCTGTGACCTATGGGCCCTCACTGCGGTTACGTGGCTGCGGCTTTTGTGGTGTTGTGGTGTGGGCTTTGAGAGCCCCACACCGGCAGGTTTAGCAGAAGAAAGCTGGATCTATCTTCGCTTCGGGATCTGCCGCCCGGTTGGGCCTGGTGCTCTCTAGCAGTCTCCTTACTTCCCACTCCGTGCTTTCTCTCTAGCTGAAGCTGGCTTTCAGGTAGCACTCCTAGTTGACCGTTCTCCCCCGTCAGTAGCCACTGCGCGGGCGCTGTTAGACAGCATCAACCCCACAGGTCTGCTCCTCACTGAGCCCTATCGAGTTCTCCTCTAACTGACTCACTGCCCCTCCTCTCCTGTTCTTGCCTACGCCACCTAGCAACCAGACTCTCCACCACACCCCTTGAGAGGAGATGGAAGCTTTTGACCCCCTGCCACTATTCCAGTGGAGGTATAGGCTTTGCCCCCTCCTGGGATCCCCAGGGGTCCTCTCATGGGTACATGTGTGAGACCTGATCACTATGCGCCTGTGTACCACACCCCAGTCAGCCTTCTGGATTACCTGTATTGTACTGTCCCCAGCATGGGTGCAGTACTCAGTGGCGCCTGACCAGGTCAGGGGCGCCACATTCCCCCTTAGTTATCACCAGCACGTCCTCGGGCTGCAAGACAACATTTTAAAATGCATAAAACATTAAAACATGTAAAACATTTTTAAAAGCACCAGGTACCATACATCACCACCCTCCACCCACAAGTCCGTTAACCCACCCAAAACCCTTTCACGTTGGCCGCGGCTTCAGCCACTTCTGGCAGGATGTAGAGGCGGCTTACATGGGCTGGTGGTTTCAGGGTATACCTGGCCTGGTGGATCCGCGCCTTCAGCCTCTTCTGGCAGGATGCAGAGGCGGCCTCCACAGTTGGTGCTGACCAGGTACCCTCTTTGTGGTGGTGAGCCAAGGCCCCATAAACAGGCGTGCTCTCTGGTTGCAGGTGAGCCAAGGCCCTATATACGGACGGGCTCCTCCTGGTTGCAGACGAGCCAAGCCCCTAAACAGGCTGACTCTGGTGGTGGTGGTGCCCTCTGGTGTAACTATTTACACTGCGAGAGTTTGTGGCTATAGCCAGTTCATAGCCTTAAGGTTTATGGTTTTCTCACAATAGTTTTTGTGGGCACATACTTGAACTTGAGAACGTTGCAAACCAAAACTTTTCAAAACTTCATCTGGTAATTTCTTTCTTTACTTTACTTTACTCCTCTTTACCAGGGCTTGAGCCTGTATGGCGGTGGCACCTGCTGCTTTCCTGCTCTTTATCGTCGTCTGTGGTCGTCTCATCCGTAGGTTCTTTTTCTCTGCTTTGTCTTCCTTCTCTTTCTTTAGGACTTTGTGTTACGTCCAGGGCATACAATCCTCTTTCACCTTGATGCATAGTAAACTGGACTGAATCTCCCATCTTTAGATTTCTGCCAGGGTGTCCTCGAGGCAGATGAGCTCTCACATCTCTTCTGTTGACAAATATCCCTTCTTTGATACCAGGGGCTACAATGAATCCATATCCACTTCTCAAATTGAAATCCTCCACTACTCCTCTGAAAAGGGGTCCTCTGGCCTGGGCTTTGGACCTTCTCAGGGCTCGTTTTTCTTGCAGGTCTCTGACGGTGACTTCTCTCTGCTCTGGAGATGACGGTGCAGAGGATAGTTGCGTTCTGTTGCGGTGTGTCTTACGGGCTGGATTCTGCAGGGTGCAGCTCACAAACTCCCAGGTAAGGCTTTTGGGCAGTTCTTCTTCTGCAGATGGTGTCAGGTCTTCCTCATCCCAGCGAGAATAGGGCAGCATCTCTGGCTCTGGGTATGGCTCTGGAGTCAGCCCCTCAACCTCCTGGCCTCCTCCCCCCCTTAGTTCTTCCTGGCACTCTTTGGGTAGCAGTGCTGGGGATGGACTTCTTTCTGCCGGCCCAGGTGGGGAACTCTTTGCCGTGGTTGCTGCAGGAGCTGTCGGGATACTCTTCGGGGTGTGCGGAGGGAGCATGTACCGCTCCACCATCTCCCGTGGGAACTTAGCTTCCAGGTCGGCTTTTAGCTGCCAGTATGCGGAGTCCTCACCTACCAGGGATTGCCTAGCAGGGACTTCCTGAACCTGGGGAGCCTTGTCTGCTCTGGCCTTGCAGGCCGGGGTAAATGGTACGTCAGCCTTGTCTTGGCGGGCCGCGCCTGGCATGGCGGCGGCCTGGTCTTGGCGGGCCGCGCCTGGCATGGCGGCGGCCTGGTCTTGGTGGGCCGCGCCTGGCATGGCGGCGGCCTGGTTCAGCGTCGCAGCTGCGATGGGGTCTGTGCAGGCTGGGCTGGGCATCGCTGCAGGGACCGGGTCTTGGTGGGCCGAGCAGGGCATCGCTGCGGCGGCCGGGGCTTGGCGGGCCGAGCAGGGCATCGCTGCGGCGGCCTGGGCTTGGCGGGCCGAGCAGGGCATCGCTGCGGCGGCCGGGTCTTGGCGGGCCGAGCAGGGCATCGCTGCGGCGGCCTGGGCTTGGCGGGCCGCACCTGGCGTGGCTGCGGCCTGGCTCAGCGTCGCCGCGCCGGGTGCCTCTTCAGGGACCGCGAGCGTGGCAGTAGGGGTCGGGGCACTTGCGCTAGCCGGGGCATCACTCGACTCACCCATCGTTGGCAGCATCGGGGTCTGAGTTGTCACCGCCCGATCTGGCACTCGGTGCGCGGCTCTCTCCTCGTAGGCCCGAACCGCCGCGGTCATCCATAGGAACTCCTCGCGTCCCTCTCTGATCAGCCTTCCGACCCTGGCTTCCAGTTGATCGCAGAACTCGGCAAGCTCCCGACACCACCAGGCAGCGGAGCCTGGCTCTGGGTTTCTGCACTCAGACGCCATTTTCATTAGCAAGCTGCTGGCTTCTCTTCTGCTCCGCCGTCTCCGGACGCTTCCGCTCTCATAGCTGGCAAGGTCAGAACTCTGCAGGGGATCTCTGGGTAGCCACACCTCTTCGTGGGCGGTAACTTCTTCCAGCGCGGGCTGCTGTTGTTTTTCAGCGCGCTTTTCATGGTGGCAATATGGCGGCGCTTCCAATTTTCCAAGCGGACCGCCCAGGCACATGGTCACCTGTCTGAACAGGTCTAGTCCTTATCCTGTTCGTGACGCCAGATGTGAAGCCCCACAGGTGTAGTGTCGGTGCATTACCTTCAGGGACTCCACTCAGCTGGATCTGGTCACAGGTAGGAGATCTTCTTCTTGTCGTGACGCCACTCTCAGTATTGCGGCCAGTAGGGACCGCCACTGCAGGTTGAGGGTCGCCTGGGGCTGATGGTATGTGCAGTTAGTTGGAATAGCCTCCTGAGAGTGAGGCAAGCCCCAGGGCCCGATGTAGATGCGTAGTACTACAAGTCGCAGAATGACTCACACAGGCAGAACTGTCTTTCAAGGGCTTTACTCACATTTGATGGCAGGGTGAGTAGCCCGGGCGTAGCTGGGATGAACCAGATGGGAACCGGGTATCCTTCAGGCTGACTTTATGAGGGTGACTACTGACTCGCCTTCCTTAGCCCTTGGTGGTTTGGGGTGACCCCGACTTTGAGTCCCTATGGGGGTCACCCAGGGAAGATGCTGCAGCCTCTCTCCCCCTTTTGTTTGCCGTTTGCTTGTTCCCCGGACCAGGCCACTCCAGCTGCTTGCCTCCTGTGACCTATGGGCCCTCACTGCGGTTACGTGGCTGCGGCTTTTGTGGTGTTGTGGTGTGGGCTTTGAGAGCCCCACACCGGCAGGTTTAGCAGAAGAAAGCTGGATCTATCTTCGCTTCGGGATCTGCCGCCCGGTTGGGCCTGGTGCTCTCTAGCAGTCTCCTTACTTCCCACTCCGTGCTTTCTCTCTAGCTGAAGCTGGCTTTCAGGTAGCACTCCTAGTTGACCGTTCTCCCCCGTCAGTAGCCACTGCGCGGGCGCTGTTAGACAGCATCAACCCCACAGGTCTGCTCCTCACTGAGCCCTATCGAGTTCTCCTCTAACTGACTCACTGCCCCTCCTCTCCTGTTCTTGCCTACGCCACCTAGCAACCAGACTCTCCACCACACCCCTTGAGAGGAGATGGAAGCTTTTGACCCCCTGCCACTATTCCAGTGGAGGTATAGGCTTTGCCCCCTCCTGGGATCCCCAGGGGTCCTCTCATGGGTACATGTGTGAGACCTGATCACTATGCGCCTGTGTACCACACCCCAGTCAGCCTTCTGGATTACCTGTATTGTACTGTCCCCAGCATGGGTGCAGTACTCAGTGGCGCCTGACCAGGTCAGGGGCGCCACACATACAGAACCAGCATGGCTACCACAGCATCTTGCAGCGGCGTGCATTCCATCCGGTTTGCGTTTAGTTTGATCATTGTTTATTTTTCAACAAGGCAATGACTCCAAACACACCTCCAGGCTGTGTAAGGGCTATTTGACTAAGAAGGAGAGTGATGGGGTGCTACACCAGATGACCTGGTCTCCACAGTCACCATACCTGAACCCAATCAAGATGGTTTGGGGTGAGCTGGACCGCAGAGTGAAGGCAAAAGGGCCAACAAGTGCTAAGCATCTCTGGGAACTCCTTCAAGACTGTTGGAAGACTATTTCCGGTGACTACCTCTTGAAGCTCATCAAGAGAATGCCAAGAGTGTGCAAAGTAGTAATGAAAGCAAAAGGTGGCTACTTTGAAGAACCTAGAATATAAGACATATTTTCAGTTGTTTCACACTTTTTTAACTATTTCATTCCACATGTTTTAATTCATAGTTTTGATGCCTTCAATGCGAATCTACAATTTTCAGAGTCCTGAAAATAAAGAAAACTCTTTGAATGAGAAGGTGTGTCCAAACTTTGGGTCTGTACTGTATATATATCTATATCTATAAGAGCTGTTGTGATTACTCGTGGTTACTCGCTAATCCCTCCCCTCCATGTGACGTCATCACAGCCGAGCCGTCCCACACATGTCCCCTCGCATGTGCCGCCACCTGGGCAGGTATATTTGTGTGCAGTCATCACCCCCACAAAGAGGGAGTTCCTGTCCCGGGGGCAGTCGTCCTCGCTGCCCGGCTTCAGGGCTCCGTTGTACGGGGCTTGCAGATCTCACCAGCTCCGGTTCGTCCTGCTCCCAGGCTGCACCACATAGCCCGCCACCGGTCCTACTGCGGAGCGGGGACGCTTGCTGCTGTACCGATGCAGGTTGGCAGCCCGGGGGTTGATGAGGCGGGAGGCCATGAGGAAGCCCAGCACCAGCCCCAGCAGCATGCTGAGCCACGAGTAGCCATCTGTGCGCAAGACGCGGCCCCCCAGTCCCAGTTTCTGAGATCAGCACCTACAGCCCGCGTCCTGTCATGTACCCGTAGCTGCCGTCACCTGCCCCGCACCGTAGTCATCTATGTGTGTGCCCCAGCGCCCCTCCGCCGCTCCTGGCTCCATGCAGCCTGCTTCGACACCGGCTGCAGGTGAGCCGCCGCTACCTATTGTCCTGTCCACTCCCGCCCCAGGATCACAGGCGGCCTGACACGCTCCGCTCCTGCACACCCAGGCCTGGGGGATCTGTGTCAGGTTCGCGGCCCTCGTCTCCTGCCACTGCCCATCCTCCAGCTCCGCACATGCTGCCCCACACACTGCTCCTAACGTCACCCGCGCCACGGCTCTTTAAGGTCCACAGACTATAGAACAAAGGATTGAACCTATCTAGCATTCGTTACCCGCTTCTGATTGAATGCGAGTGAGAGAAGCCCTGCATCATGTGACTTGAGCTGTATACCCTTGGGGGGGGGGTTATATGCCAGGTAGGTGAGCTGTATACCCTTGGGGGAGAGCTGTATACTCTTGGAGGGAGAGCTGTAAACCAGGGACATGAACTGTGTACCCTTGTGGGGGGAAGAGAGCTGTATACCCTTGGGGGAGCTATATACCAGGCAGGTCAGCTGTATACCCTTGAGCCGAGCATTAGCTGGCTGAGAACAGCTAGTATATATATATATATAATCAATATAGGGAGATCCAGCAGATGAGAAGACTTCAGGTATGGTGCTAAAATACAGTATTTATTGAAGATAGAATGAAAAAAGATTCCAGAGCTCAGTAACATTAACATTAACAGTAACTGTTAACTGTTTTGAAAAAATCTCCAACAGTGTCACCAGCAAAGCACCCCCACACCATCACACCTCCTCCTCCATGCTTCACGGTGGGAACCAGGCATGTAGAGTCCATCCGTTCAGCTTTTCTACGTCGCACAAAGACACGGTTGTTGGATCCAAAGATCTCAAATTTGGACTCATCAGACCAAAGCACAGATTTCCACTGGTCTAATGAGATGTGTCTGCTGCTAGAACTCTGTGTGGCATTGACCTGGTCTCTAATTTGAGCTGCTGTTAACCTGCGATTTCTGAGGCTGGTGACTCGGATAAACTTATCCTCTGCAAAAGAGGTGACTCTTGGTCTTCCTTTCGTGGGGCGGTCCTCATGTGAGCCAGTTTCTTTGTAGCATTTGATGATTTTTGCCACTACACTTGGGGACACTTTCAGAGTTTTCCCAATTTTTTAGACTGACTGACCTTCATTTCTTAAAGTAATGATGGACACTCGTTTTTCTTTACTTAGCTGCTTTTTTCTTGCCATAATACAAATTCTAACAGTAGGACTATCAGCTGTGTATCCACCAGACTTCTCCACAACACAACTGATGGTCCCAACCCCATTTATAAGGCAAGAAATCCCACTTATTAAGTCTGACAGGGCACATCTGTGAAGTGAAAACCATTTCCGGTGACTATCTCTTGAAGCTCATCAAGAGAATGCCAAGAGTGTGCAAAGCAGTAATCAAAGCAAAAGGTGGCTACTTTGAAGAACCTAGAATAGAAGACATACAGTATTTTCAGTTGTTTCACACTTTTGTGTTTAGTATGTCATTCCACATGTGTTAAATCATAGTTTTGATGCTTTCAATGTGAATCTACAAATTTCAGACTCATAAAAGGAAAACTCTTTGAATGATAAGGTGTGTCCAAACTTTTGGTCTGTACTGTACATACACACACACACACACACATATATATATATATATATATATATATATAGATATACATATACTTACACATACAGTATACTCACACATGCGCACACACACACACACACACACACACACACACCTGGAGTTATATAAGGTTATATAAAACAAACCCCCTCGTGCACACTCTTCTCCCCCATGATCTCTTTCCCCCTGCGCTGTCTCGTCTGCCCACCCCCTATGATAAAAGCAGCGTCCTTACAGCTGACCGATGTCCTGATGCAGAGCTCAGTGCTGCTGACCGGAGGTGTTAGGTGACGTCCTGGTCTCTGCTCCCGACAGTATTCAAATTCCAGGAGCTCAGGACGGATCACAGAGTGAGGAGAGAAACAGCGCACAGGGGAGACAGTTACCCAAACCCCATACATCATAAAGAGCTGAGGACACTGTCGTGCAAACAGCGCTGACGGTGTCCCCAACAGCGAGTGGGCCCCCCAGTTTGTCCAGGGCCTGGCACATACAGTGCACAGATAGCAGCTTGCAGGGGGCAGGGGAGAGTAAGGAATGTGGGGAGGGTGGGGGGGAGGATTAAAGGGGGCGGGGGCTGTGTCACACTGTAACTGGTCGGCAGCAGGGCGGCAACATGACGTTGGTTGTGATGCCCGTCGATAAGGTCCTGCCCCTGTCATCGTGATATCACAGGAAGCAGCAAAATCCTGGCAGGAGTGGTCGCATGACCACTCTGAGACGGGGTAGAGGGGCTGACAGCAGCGCAGGTAGGTAGCTGCTATCTACCCACATGCTCCTATGTAGCCCAATAGTGAAATCACAAAAAATGTGCAAAATAAGCTGGATAACCCCTTTACATTTCAGATAGAGAGCAGACATGATGTTGGAAACTGTGGATAGACAGACACTGGTGTTCTCTAGTACAGCGGGGGTCAGGTCAGGAAATGAGGTGTATAATTGTGTGTCATCAGCATAAAGATAGTACTGGAAGCTGAATTTGCTGATGATCTGTCCAATTGGGGCACTGTAGAGAAAAAAGAGAAAAGGGTCAAGGACTGAACCTTAAAAGGCCCCAACAGTGAGAGGAAGAGAAGATGTGGAGAAGGCAAATGATACACTGTAAGAACGGTCAGAAAAATAGGAGAAGAACCAGGAGAGAGTGATGTCTGGTTTACATAATTATCGCTTCTGGATTTAGAATGGCTGCCTTTAAGTTAGAACTATATTAAAATGGGACCATCCTAAGGACCTTAAGATGCTGCAACGTTTCTTGGGGTTTGCAAATTATTACAGAAAGTTTATTAAAAAAATGTTTTGCCATAGCAAGATATCTTACCAGCATGACGAAAAAAAGGTACAGATTTTTGTAATTGGTCTGAGGGTGCTTTAAACACATTTGACTGTCTTAAAAAATGCTTTCCTTCAGCCCCTGTATTAATAAAGCCTGGTGTATCTCTTCCCTTCACAGTGGAAGTTGACGCATCAGAGATAAAAAATTCCTTTACCTCCAGTCGGCAAAACGTCTTACACCAAGACAAGCTCAGGGGTCTTTATTTTTTAATAGGTTCAATTTTTTTGTAACTTATCGTCTAGGGTCTAAAACATGAAGGTTGATGCATTGTTCAGGAGGTTTCTGGTGCCGGGAAACATTGTGAGGAACCTATCCCCCATCCTGCCAAAGGGAATGTTGGTGTTGGCGCTCAGTACGAAGGATTAATCCGATATTGCGGAGGTCAAGGATGAGGCACCATCTGGTGTCCCAGCTAACAAGTCATTTGTCCCCCTGAATCTTCACCTTATGTTTCTGGAGGAACATCATGATTCTGCCCTGGTTGGTCACCCTGGAGTAAATTATACTCTGGATCTCTTATTGAAATGGTTTTGCTGTCTAAAATCTGGATTGATGTGATGTCCTATGTGTCTGCTTGTCAGCTTGTCTGCTGCCATTGAGTGTCCCTAGCAAAAGTTGGACTTACGATCTTCCTCCCTCTGTTGGAAATACGGTTATTTTTGTTGCGTTGGATAGATTTTCCAAAACGACCCATTTTATTTCCTTACCATCTTTACCCAATGCTAAAACTTTAGCTCAGGTATCTATATGTGAAATTGACAGACTTCATGGAGTCCTGTCTGGTATTGTTTCTGATACAGGTACTCAATATTTGGAGACTTTTCTGCTCTCGCTAAAGCCCGCTTTACACGTTGCAATTTCGCATACGATTTTGTATGCGATTTGCAACGCCCCCATCGTATGTGTGGCACGTTCAATTTGTTGAATGTGCAGCACATATGAGTAACCCCCGTCACACATACTTACCCGTCCATAGAACCTCGCTGTGGGCGGCGAACGTCCACTTCCTGGAGTGGGAGGGACGTTCGGCGTCACAGCGACGTCACACGGCAGCCGGACAATAGAAGCGGAGGGGCGGAGCTAAGCGGGACGTAAACATCCCGCCCACCTCCTTCCTTCCGCATTGTGGGCCGGGAGCCGCAGGACTCTGGTAAGATCTGTTCATCGTTCCCGGAGTGTCACACACTGCGATGTGTGCTACCCCGGGTACGATGAACAATCTAACATGCAATTCTAGAGACAGGTACGATGTGTATGCGATGAACGTTTTAACGTTCAATCGCAATCGCACGTACCTGTCACACGCTGCAATGTAACTTACAATGCCGGATGTGCATCACTTACGACGTGACCCCGCCGACACATTGTAAGATACATTATGAACAAGAAGGACAAGAAGCAAAATTGGCACAAAGTTGAATGCAAAAAGTATTATAATTTTATTGGCAACAATATAAAAAATATGTTGAAACTTAAATAATCACAAAATTTGCATGATCGAATAAGGTAGGAAGGATGAGGTCATAAGGTCGCAGATAGGTACAAAACAAGTAGAACACAAAGAATAAAACAATCCAAGCCGCCAATGAGGACAATTATTGGAAGGTAATAATACAATTAGTGTATATCAAATATGGGCCCAGAAATAAACCCCAGCAGGTAAATACCAAGGTACAACCCCTCCACAAATAAATAAGGTACAGACAAAGCTCTTATGCACTAGTCGATGGCTGAAAGGATATGCGCCAAGTACTAAAACCTATGGAGAAGGGGAGGAATGGTATTGTATCGGGTGCACCAGTTGCAGTCCATAAAAATAAAAATAGGTAAAGGTTAAATACCGTCCAGATGCATAAACCTGTATGAAACAGGGAATGCCAAAGGGAAAATAGTAAACAAGGATTAAGAAAAATGGAAAATGAGGACTGTCACTGGTGCTCCCATATGAGAATACAAGGAATAGTCGTGAACAGAGAGGTACAAGAATTGTAAAAAGTTGCAAGAACTAGTAATAGGGGGAGGAACTATTGACTAGTAATAAAATAGTCAAAAAGCCGAGAGGTACTATAGTCAATGGTTCAGGTGTAACCGCAGTTGGACTAGTCGTGGGGCAGAGAGGTACAGAAGTAGAAAAAAAGTGTAAGGATAAGTATACATCCAAATGACAATAGTCGTGGGAAAGGAGGTAGGGCAGTAAAGGCAGGGCTGGGTGCAGCACCTGGTCAGCACAGGGGGAGCTGAGCAGAGTAGTTAAAGAAAGGGAGAGGAGAGCTGAAAATGCCAGCAAGCAGAAGTACTGCACAAAAAATGTGCGTTGCTGGTGCAGCTGGAGAGTGAGACAAGGTATACCTGGTGGGGTGGTGGAACGTGGCGGCGGAAGAGCGGTCCCAACGTCTGTTTCGCCTATGCGCTTTTTCGAGGGGAATAGAATGTCTAGTGATGCTGGCAGCTATATACAAAGTTAGCACATATGTTTCTAATCATGGCCTAATGGTGTCCTGGACTGCGCATGCGACGGAGGCGGAGGCCGGGGGGGCGTAGCGGACAGGAGCCACTATAACCAGTGCGCATGCGCGGGAGAGCTTACATCTCCATGGCTCCCGCGCATGCGCACAAAGCGGACAACGACAGGCAACGCCCCCCCGGCAGTCAGCTGACCGGCAGACGCGCACGAACACCAGACATGAAGAAATCAAAAAAGAAGTATGTGAAGGATGGTGGCACAGGAAAATTACATGACGCAAGGTAATATGTACTAAATAGAAGTACACGGTCCCAGTGTATATCAATCCAGGCTTCTATGTTCTCCATGATGTCCACCAATGGAAGAAGAGTATGAATGGATAAGGAGGAGTATGAATTCCACAGGAATAAAATACCTACACAAAAATCATGCACAAAGAAAAAGAATAAAATTAAAATGAGAACAATATGTGCAAAGTTAAAAACAATGTAACAGAGAAGACAAATAAATGTGTTCATGACAAAATGGATACCCAAACCCACAGTGGCACGGAAAAAGACCAGTCAAAAAGTATAGTGAATCGGGGTCCGTGCCACTGAATAAGTTAGGAAAACGGAGGGGGGAAACAGAGGGGAGGGGAGGGGCGGGGCCGGGGGGGAAAGGGGGGGAGAGGGAAGAGGGCCAGCAAAACATGGCCCAGATGCACAACACGAGAGGTGGAACCAAGAGAAAGGGAAGGCCTACAAAAATGGGGAGTAGCTAACTGTCTCATTGAGACCGTGGGGGACCAAAGTGTTGAGGGAGACAATCCACTTCGACTCCCGCTGGGCGAGGGTCTTATGCAGATTGCCTCCCCGATTGTAAGATACATTGCAGCGTGTAAAGTGGGCTTTAGGGATTAAGCGGTATCACTCTTCGGCATTCTATTCGCAGTCTAAAGGGAAACAGAGGTCCTGAATCAGAACTTGGAGCAGTATCTGCGCTGTTTTGTCTACAACAATCAGGAGGAATGGTTCATTCATCCTGGAGGTTCCTTCCTCTTGTAGAATTTGCTATTAATAATCATCACTATGAGTCTTTGGTTTACTTTCTTTCTTTTGTGTCTATGGTCACTATCCCCAGTTCTGTACTTTTCTTAAAGGGCATGCATCCAGGGTATCTGAGGAGAACCAATTGGGCTCAGCATTGTCATCTAAATGGGAAAAGGTTCAGCAGCACTTGCATACCATGGGCTGTAGGTATAATCATGTGGCTGACTGTAGATGTGTCCCTGGCTCGGACCTGTGTGTGGGTTATCTGGTGTGGTATCCACTAAAACCATTAAGCTTAAAGTGCCGTCACTTAACTTAGGACCTCGCTTCATCGCTCCTTTCAAAAATATTGCTGTCAACAACCCATTTGGCTTTCCGTCTGACTTTACCAGCATCATATACAATCCATAATGTATTTCACAAATCTCTATTAAAGAAATTTGTGGGTTTGGTAACTCCTCTTCCCACCCCTAAACCTCCAGTCTTAGCTGATGGATCATTGGAGATTCAGGTATTGGGAATGATAGACATTTAGGTCAAGTGTCATTCTGTACAGTGCCTGGTTCACTGGCAGGGTTATGGTCCTGAGGAGAGGACTTGGGTATCAGCCTCTGATGTCCATGAGGAGCACCTGGTTAGGGCATTCCATCTTCATCATCTGAAGAGACCAAAGGATCTTTATAGAGGGAGGGGTACTGTCACACAGTGTTTGGCTGTAAACTTAAGTGTCATGGCGGCATCTGATGCTGTTCACACTGTAGAGTGTGACACTCCACACTATGCCTCCTTTCGTGCGTCTGAGTTACACAGACAGACTCGGACATCCAACTATGTTTTCAGTAGTGATTGAGCTTACAGGAGTCAATTTCTACTAGCCTGCTGATTACCTCTTGTATCACATGTTGTGGGAGACCTATGACAGTCACTCCCTGCTTTTTAAGAAGATTGTGGAGCCTGTCTTCCCAGGCCAAATATAGCTTTTGCTAAACCAGATGTTGTATCACAGTCCTGCTGGGAATTGTATTACTTTGTGCTTGGAGATGTTGTGTAGTTCTCCAATTGTCTGGTTTTTCCACCCTGCTCTTATTTTTCTCCTAAATTCTTTTTGTCTTATACGTGTGTGTGTTGTGAGATAAAGATTTGGTTTCCCCTGTTCGTGTTGGCTTTATCACTTCTGCCTCAACCCTCCCCAGGAATTGGGGGGAGGGGGTATAAGATCAGGGCTGGTCAGGAGCAGGTCAAGGAGGGTGGCCCAGATATCCTCACCATCAGTGGTAACTCTGGGATTAGGGATAGCTATGGTCCTTAGCCTAAGGGCCAGTCTAGGAGCACCGGGCCCCTGCGCTCCTGAAACACCGTGGCAGAAACATCCACAAATCAATATGCTTCGCCTCCATGTTTTACAGTCTTCACAGTGTACTGTGACTTGAACTCAGTGTTTATGTGTTGTCTCATAAATTGTCTGCGGCATTTAGGCCCAATAAGAACAATCTTGCTCCCATCTCTCCATATAATATGACGTCACTTCTATTGGCCAAGTCAGTGTGTTCTTTGGCAAACTGTAACCTTTTCAACAGTCGTCTTTTTCAGCAATGGTACTTTTATGAGGGTTTCTTGCAAATAGTTTGGCCTCATGTAGGCGTCTTCTGATGTTTGCAGTCCTCACAGGTGACTGAAGATCCTTTTTGATCTCCCTGGAACTGATCAACGCATGCTTCTTTGCCATTCTTGTTATTCTATTTTCTATGACAATGGTAGTATTTATTTCTTTTCCTTCTTTTGGGGTTTTGTTTTCTATTTTAAAGTATTGGAAATCTGTCAACTTATTGGTCAAAGTTCTTTCTCTTTTGCTATAATGTTTTGAAAGACCCGTTTTACTGACTCAGCAAGAGCTAAAACCTGCAGGTAGAGCATTTGTTGCCCTCCTTCATTAAATAAGGCCCATAAACGACACCTGTTTCTCCACAAAATGAATGACCTCACTAATTGAACACTGCACTGCTATTAATTTTCACACACCCCTTTCACTAAATGAGGCAATTACACCCAACTTGCAGCGTGCATGTCATGATTGGTGATTGCCCATTACTCGCCTACACCTAGTCATGATTTTTTTTAACATATTGTATGATCTTTTCTCCCAAAAACTTTAATTCAACACATAATTAAAGTTAGACTGCTATTATTTTGCACATAACTGTATACACTGCAAACCCACTATTGTCTGTATGGCATCTGTAGTGCCCAGGCACTCAAAACTGAACATAAGCTAGGAGAATATAGGACATGTGGTCTGGTGCCTAAAATAAGTTAAGGGTTTTTTCAGGGGTCACACCTGTTTACATAGGTCCCGACCCCTGAAAAATCACTCACATTTTTCACGTGACCTATTAATTGGGAATTACCTTGTAATGGGCTTAGTACAGAAAAGTTGCAGACAATAAAGCAGGTGTGTGTGCTTTAATGTGGCTAAAATGAATGGGAGTGAATTGTCATAGATTATTGTTATCTCTAGGAAGTAATAATGTACAGCCATATTTCATATAGACCAATGAGATCCAGGGAAGATGGATAGAGTCTTTCTTTATAATATACAGTGTGATTTTCCTGCCTTCTTAAGGCTATGTGCGCACAGTGCGTTTTTCGCGGCGTTTTTGCGCGTTTTTCGGGTGCGTTTTTGGCCTCAAAACTGCAGGACTTTGCTTCCCCAGCAAAGTCTATGAGTTTTCATTTTTGCTGTCCGCACACATCTGTTTTTTTTTACCTGCCTTTTTGAGTTAAAAAAAAAAATGGACATGTCAGTTCTTTCCTGCGTTTTTCTGCGTTTTCCGCCCATGCAATGCATTTGAAAAACGCAGCAAAACGCAGAGATCAAAAACGCAGCAAAACGCAGCCAAAAACGCACCAAATCGTGGCAAAAACGCATGCGGTTTTTTTATGCGTTTTTTCGACGCAGGTGCGTTTTTGTGCGCACAAAAACGCAGCGTCAAAAAGACACAGTGTGCGAACCTAGCCTTACACCTGAAAAAAATATAAGAGTTCATGCACACAACTGGATTTTATGTTCTGTGTTCAGATAGCAATGCCCAGTGTGACTGCGGGGCTCCTGACCGGAACCAACATCCTTATAGGCATATAGGCTCTTGGTTCGGGAATTGAGGACGTGACACAGATTGTAGAATACAGTCGTGTGACTGCTCCCAATCTTCTAATAATGATGATATGATTCTGCTCACCCTCTTACAATTAACAAAGCGAACAATAAGGATGAAAAAGAGAATCAGGTTCAATGTTGCGCTAGAAACCACATGAATCCAAGGATGTGTAATAAAAACCTTTTCTTTATTCCTGCAGGTCAACGCGTTTCAAAGACATATCTGTCTTCTTCCTCAGGACACAAAAACAATACTAATACTTTGGTATTGTTTTTGTGTCCTGAGGAAGAAGACGGATATGTCTTTGAAACGCGTTGATCTGCAGAAATAAAGAAAAGGTTTTTATTACACATCCTTGGATTCATGTGGTTTCTAGCTCAGCATTCAACCTGATTCTCTTTTTCATCCTTATTGTTCACCATTTTTTTCGGGGCTGCTGCTGACCACTTTTGATATATGCGCATCAAGGAGTTGTGCCTGTCACAACTTCAGCAGGTGAGTGTGCCTTTGGCACCTTATTTGTGAAATCTCATACCTGGTAAGACCCTATGTGCAATTTCTTTTCCACAGATATATAAATTAACAAAGTGAAACATTTAAAAATATTTCATATTTAAAAAAAAAAAAAAGAAGTTTCGGGGGGGCGGAGCCGGACATGGCCGAGTGAGGAAGCAGCTTCTCTGAGCTCCTCTCTGCAGAACTCCATAGCACTGGCCCAAGACTCCAAAATGGGTAAATTAACGGGCAAAAAGGCCACAGCACGAACCCCAAAGAAGGCCCCCATGGCTCAAGGCAAAATCGGGGCATATCTGTCTAATCCACGGGGCTCCAGCGCTCTATCGCAGCCCGAGCTGGAAAGGCAGCAAGAATCGCGGCCTGCTGACCCGATAACTGACCTCAAGACGTCGGTGGAGAGGCGGGGGTCGACAGTGGAGTCGCGGGGACCCGGGGGAACCGCGGTGACCACCGACAGCAGTGACGGTCACGGGCCGGGGGATGTGCGGAGGAGCGGCCGACAACATGAATCACAGGCCCCACTCCAAAATGGCCGCCGCACGCTTCCAGACCAGGCCCTGCAGCGTCAGCAAGATGACCCCTCAGCGGCAGCATCACCGCCCGCTACTCCTTCATCGCAGCCCGCGATGGGAATGGAACTTCCCGGTGGCCGGCAGAACATCGACCTACCTCCGGTCGCTTCCAGATGCCTAATGCCTCTTCAGCCTGCAGCACACACGCAGACAGGCTCTGGAGCGGCGTTCGGGAAACATCCATTACAGCAGCGCTCCCAGAGTGAGGGGGCCCCGCGGTCACCAGTCTCCCGCGTTGTCAACAGCACCACCGATGGAGGTAGGAAACAAAACCCGGGCACCCCGGCCCCACCGCATACCAAAATCTCCAGCCCGCAGGCGATAACTGGACTGGGGGAGGGGGGAAGGGGCACAGTCATGGCTGGCGACAGCAGCCCCCCATCATTTGCAAAAGGCACAATTATTTACCTGACGGCCCCCCCTATAACACCGCCATATACGGGCACTAATGTGGAGCAGAGGGGATCCTACAGCATCCAAGGGCCCCAGGACCAGACTGGGGGAAACCTCCAAGGGCCCCCTCCTTATACTCCCCCTGCGAGGTGGTCCACGGGCTCCTCAAGGGAAAATAGCCCGACGGGCCCAGGAGGTAGCATGGTGGCAACCACTAAAGGTCAGTGGAACGATGGGCCCAGGGCACCAGGGACCCCTCCACAACAGATTACCACAGTAGCACACTTGGGAGGAAATATAAGCACCTCTAGAAGTTCACAAATACTATATGACCCAGCTTTGCAGGACTCTATCGGCTCTTTTTCCACAACATCTTTCTCCACTAATGTGATAAATGAAGAGCGTCCAGCATCCTTAGCAGACCTACGGTCCCTTTTCCAAGCAATGCCCACTAAAAATGATATAGCTGCTTTGGCCAACCAGGTAGTGGCAGAATGTAAGCAAGAATTTGCCCAGCTACGGATGGACCTTTCTTCACTCACCCAAAGGGTGGATGTCCTTACAGACCAACAAACAACATCTCAAGCTGACATCCAATCTGTCCAAGCCACACTGCAGGTTCAGTCCAAGCAGCTATTCTCTCTCCAACAGCACGTGGACGACTTAGAGAATAGAAATCGAAGAAATAACCTGCGTATCAGGGGTCTGCCGGAGTCAATTGCCCCTCCTGACATACCTTCAGTCCTTATTTCAATCTTTAATAATCTACTAAAAAGACCACCCGGGGCCCCCCTGGAACTTGACAGGGCCCACAGGGCATTACGCCCCCCGGACCCAGGGGACCCCCGCCCGAGAGACATTGTATGCAGGGTGCACTATTTTGCAGCAAAGGAAGCTATCCTTCAAGCAGCTCGAAAGAAACAGTCCCTAACGTACAATGGATCTACAATACGCATCATGCCGGATCTTTCGAGACACACCTTAGCTCAGAGGGCGGTTCTCAAACCCTTGTTGGATGTCATTAGAGAAAGGGGTCTCCCGTTTCGTTGGGGTTTTCCCTTTTCTCTGTCGGTACAAAAAAATTCAAGATGGTGGGTAATGCGGTCACCAGAAGACCTCCCATCCTTTACCTCAAACCTGGGTCTACCCCCAATCTCCATCTCTCAATGGCCCACCACCTTGCTCCAACCGTGGGTCCCAAGGGAACGCCCAGCCCCTCCCCACGCAAATCCATCCCCCGTTCATGCAAGGGGACTCCCCCCGAGAGAGACTCGGGACCGGAGATTGGGCCGTCCGAGATAAAGGTCAAGATATCGGGGACTACCCAATGTATCGTAAACTTTAACTAGCTAAGTACATAGACTTTACTTTCTAACCTGCCGAGTGCCTAAGGCCCTTATTACTCAAACTTTTGATTATATGCGCCAGTGTTTATGGTAATCTCTAATGTTAACAGTATACTACGGAGCTATCAACGGTTATGTCTGATCTTTTTCTCCCCCAAGTAGGTCGGGACCCTCTGTCTTGCCCGGGTGAGGCGGACAAGCTCCCCCGGAACGTTTGTTCTCAGCTAGTGTATTGTGCGGGAGCTATACCCCTGCTGTTTTCTCTGCTTCAACTCCTATTCTTTTTACTCTTCATCTGCCTTTCACAGTTCACACTTCCTTCTCCCTCCCCAAATGGTGGCCGAGACGGGCTAGTCCGTCCTTATATCTCATGTACCTATAACACTTCAATCTTTTACAGATGGCCAACCTGACAATCGCCTCCTTCAATGCTAAGGGTCTTAACGTGCCGGAGAAGAGAGCACAGGTCCTCTACCACTTCCACAAGCACAAGGTGAAAATAGTATGTTTTCAAGAAACGCATTTCAAACAGGGACACGCCCCTATCTTAAAGAACAAGTACTACCAAACCTGGTTATTTTCAGATAACCCAGAATCCCGCTCAAAGGGAGTGGCGATTGCCATTCACAAGTCTCTTCCACATCAAATTATAAACTGCACATCAGACGGTACGGGACGGTATATTATCCTCTCACTAATAGCTGGAGACCAAACATTCACAATCATAAATGCTTACGCCCCAAACCAGAGACAAGATGACTTTCTGGCTAGCCTTGCCGACACTGCGATGCCCCTAATTAGAGGTACAGCAATTCTCTGTATTGACCTTAATGCTACTCTGGACCCTACATTAGATAACTCCAAGGGGAAGTCCAGCATTTCATACACCACCATCAAACGTATCAAAAGGGTTCTATTAAGTATCCAGTTGTTTGACACTTGGAGAATAACACATCCGTCAGATAGAGACTATAGTTTCTACTCGCACTCACAAGACTCCTACAGTCGTATAGACTACATCTTCATACAGCACAATGCTCTCCCTTGGGTCCGACAGACTGGAATAGGCAGCATATTGTGGTCAGACCACGCCCCAGTATACTGTGAGGTAGAGGTTCCTTCCCTCCCAGCCCCTGCGGGAACATGGCGGCTTAATGAATCTTTGCTCATGGATGAGCTCTGTGTTTCTGATGTGCTGACCACGATCACTCATTTTTCAGAGGATCATTTGGCAGACGACACAGCCCCCACGTTTAAGTGGGAGGCACTGAAGTGCGTCTTGAGGGGCACTTTCATCAAACATGGAGCCCGTATTAAAAAAGAAAAAGCCCAGAATCTAACAGAGGCCCTCCGCAGGGTCTCGGGGTTAGAGCTTGCTCATAAGCGAGCTTTATCAGCCACCACCTTACAGGCCCTCTTGCAGGTCAGATTACAGGTCAAGAAATTGTTGGATGCGTCATACCAGCGCCTGTTGCAAGTGGGAAGGGGGAAATTTTATGAATTCGGGGATAAGCCGGGCAGACTATTGGCAAATGCACTGAAGGAAGGGAAAGCCCACACTCTAATTCCCTGCATTAAAAATACAAGAGACGAGATGCTCTATGCTACTCCTGATATCTCTTCTGCCTTCCATGCGTACTATTCCAAATTATACAATCTGACCCCTCGGTTTCCTGAGATAGACCACGAGCCCCCTACAATGCCCTCTCCCTTTCAACCTCTTAATCAGTCCACAATTGAGGACCTCGAGAAGCCATTTCTTCTTGAGGACATTCTGTCAGTAATCCGTGACACACCCGGTAACAAAAGTCCCGGCCCGGATGGATTCCCAGCCAAATTTTATAAGACGTTTGCAGAACAGTTAGCACCCCTAATGCTCCTTTCTTTTAACGCTATATCAGATGAGACCCCATTCCCTCCCCACTCCACGACAGCTCATGTGGCTTTGCTCCGAAAACCTGGTAAAGACCCTACCGCATGTAGCAGCTTCAGACCAATATCGTTGCTCAATGTGGATTTGAAGATCTATGCTAAGCTTCTTGCAAACAGACTCAATCCCCTTTTGCCAGATCTGGTGCACTTGGACCAAGCAGGATTCGTTCCTGGTAGGGAAGCAAGGGACAACACCCTAAAAACCCTAGACCTGGTCCAACATGCTCACACCCAAAAAATCCCCGTGATGATGTTATCGTTAGACGCCGAAAAGGCATTCGATAGAATTTCCTGGCATTCTATTTCTCAGACTTTGTCCCATGTTGGTTTTGGTCCAACCTTCTCATCTAAAATTTTGGCCTTATACTGTTCCCCGACCGCGCGTCTAAAGATTAATGGCACCCTGTCGAGTCCCTTTGATATCCATAACGGGACTCGACAGGGATGCCCCCTATCCCCATTGCTCTATATCTTAGTCATGGAGCATCTGTTGTCGGCCATCCGGCTTAACCCCGACATACGGGGGATTAAAGTTGCCACTCAAGAATATAAATGCGCCGCCTTCGCGGATGACCTACTTATTTATGTGCAAAACCCACTCACTTCCCTTCCATCCTTAATGCGTGAACTCAATCGTTTTAGCAAATGGTCCAATTTTAAAATCAACCTTGACAAATCTGAAGCCCTAAACATATCACTTTCCCAAGCAACAGTAGATGCTATAAAACCAAACTTCCCCTTCAAATGGCCACCACACGGCAGTATCGGCTACCTAGGTATCACTATCCCATCTGATGTAACCAGACTTTTCCAGCTTAATTTTCAAAACTTTCTCTCCAAACTCGAGAGGGACCTGACTGTATGGCATAGAGGCACCCTCTCATGGTTCGGTAGGATCAGTGCCCTCAGGATGACAGCCCTGCCCAGACTGCTCTACTTACTCCAGACGGTCCCGGTATATGTCCCGGCGTCGTATTGGGTAAAGTTACAGCGCCTGTTTAATCAATTTGTGTGGTCCAAGGGACGGTCCCGACTCGGGAGGAATGTCCTAACTAGGACCAAGGGGGCGGGAGGGGTGGGGCTGCCTGACTGTCGGCGTTATTATCTGGCTGCTGCCCATGCAAGGGTCTTAGACCTCTTACATAACTCTGGATCGAAGCTCTGGGTCCGCCTGGCACACGACCTGTGCCCCTTATCTATTCTATCCATGCCATGGAACTGGCCACTTCTTACCAAACATAAGATAGGAATGTCCTACACCACTAAACAAACATTACAATCAGTACACTCAATGCCACGGATTAAGCGCCTGCTCCAGACTCAGGGACCCCTCATGCCACTGACGGATAACCCTGACTTTTTACCAGGGGCATCGTCTAATAACTTTTTGGGAAGCTCAAGACAGAACCCCCTGAGACTGGGACAGGTGGCACCAGAAGGGGTTCTTCTCCCTCTTCCGGACATTGTGGGGCAGAGAGACTTCAAAATGCGGTTCTACTTTGAATATGCCCAACTTAAACACTTCATAACCACGCAGGGGCTAGACCTAACTTGTCCCTCATCCCCAACCCCTTTTGAACTTATCTGTACAGGGACACCCGACACTAGACATGCAATATCAAGGATTTATGGGATCTTGACAGCAGCAGCAGAAACACCACTTCCTCGCTTCTGTACTGCTTGGGAGGCAGAGCTCGGCCAGACATTCTCCAGGGATCAATGGGAACGATGCTTCCGCCTGACCCACAAGTCAGCGGTTGCAACGAGAATGCAAGAGACTTGCTACAAAATTCTCTCCAGGTGGTACAAGGTCCCGTCATCCCTTCATAAGTGGTGCCCCGAAATCCCTGACACATGCTGGCGGTGCGGAGCACAGGGAGGTACCATGGCCCATATCTGGTGGTACTGTCCGAGCTTGGCGGCCTTCTGGAGCAAGGTGCTGGTGGGCATCCAGGAGGTCACAGGGATCTTAGTCCCCAGTCGCCCCGAGGCAGCCCTATTGTTTATGTTTAAAATACCAGAAAAGGTGTATAAAAAGTCTCTTACCGGACATCTACTCCAGGCCGCCAAGACAGTAATCCCACGACATTGGAAAGACCCTACCCCCCCGTCCATAGAGGAATGGGCGACAGAAGTAAATGTAATACACCGCATGGAGATGGTAATGGCTCAATCGCGAGGCCAGCTAGTGGAAGCCTCCTCTAAATGGTATCAGTGGGAATCTTTTCTCTCTGACCCAAGGTTTCTTGCCCTCGTTGACCCTCAGTAAATAAGACTCTCAGCTAGCCACACCTTCCATAGTCATTTGCATTCTTTTCAGGTTCACGCCCAACAGACGGGACGCCAGCCTCGGCCAACATACTCCTATCCACATCTTTCCCCCTACGGTTCTCCCCCTCTTGTCTCCCCCACCCACTTCTGATCTACTCTTTTCCTTGTTCATCCTTCTTTACCTTTACTTTGGTTTCTTGTTCTCTATTAGTAAGTAATGTTGTTTGATTATTTCCTCAACGACAGTTGTAAAGATTACTGAGCCTGTGGCCTTTAGCCGCCGTGATGGCTCCTTGTTTATCAAAATTGTATTCAATGGTTTGCAATGTTGTTGTACTCTTTCCTTTGAAAACCAATAAAACTTTAAATTGGAAAAAAAAAAAAAAAAAGAAGTTTCAAAAAATGAATACAAATATTAAATAATATTAAGAATAGTAATACTAGTAATTTTGTTATGTATCCCCTTTAATGGGGTTTAATGTAATGGGATACTTTATGTTGTAGACACAAAAGAATAGAAGTAGTATTTAAAATGTAGTCTCGTTCTTGATGCGAGTTCTACAAGGTGATAGAATTTACTCTAATTTCGGACTATGTCCTACTAGACTCAGCTGGTTCTCTCCAGTAGTGTAGACATGGCCAAATGTCATGGTGACATTTAAGAGCCTGTAAATGACTCTAGTGGCTTCCATTTTTTTTGTAGGCTTCCAGGGGATCATGTTTCTGGAGTAATGCAGTCTGGATTTTTTTATATGCTTGGAAGAGTAACTTACACCACATGAAGCAAATTCCTAGGTTGACTCGGCAATGATATATACAGTACACAAAGGTTTGGGAAGTCTGCAGCTGTAAGGGATTTTTGGCTTGAGGCCCATGATTATGGACATTTGGCACTGTATTACACATAGGTTAGCTGTATGATAAGAGAAGTAGACTTTGCTTTTCAATACACGAGGCTTTTGACATACATTTTCTCATTAAAGATTGACGCATTGCTTCATATTGGGAGCTTTTAATAAGTATATGAATTTTCCTCCAAATTCCATATATATTCTATTAGCCAATATAGACAGATTGAGAGTGAAATTTTTAAAAAGCGTTAATGAAAACATAAGAATGCCTAAACATGGCACATGAATAAATATATATAGCTATAAAATAAAGCAGCATCGAATTGTAAACGCCTGTGGCTCTTTAAGGCATAACTTAAAGGGGTTACCTGGGACATTAACATTGATGGCCTTAGGATAGATCATCAATATTTTATCAAAGGGAGTGCGACACTCAGCACCCCCATCGACAGGCTGTTCCCGAAGACGCCGCCATCTACTACTCTTTTGTTGAGCTGCACAGCACACCTGCTCCCTATTGATTCGAATAGGGGCGAATATGTAGTACCCAGCCACAGCCACTATGCAGTTTACAGAGACTTACATTGTAAAAGTCGCTTCCAGGCATGGCACAGTGTGACCCACCCAGAGAGTCTGCAGAGCGGTGACGTCACTGAGGAGAGGAGCAAAATGGCGTTGGATCCTGGAGAGAGCGGCAGTAGATAAGAATATTAATACATACACACTCAGACTACACTACATGCACATATACACAAGTTTAATTAAAAATATCTGCCTGGAAGTGCTTGGGCTGAAAATAGCTGAAAATAAATAAAGCTAAAAATTAAGCTGAAAAGTTCCACACCAGAAGATTGGTGTCAATTGTGTAATAGACTTGTATCAATTGTGTACTAGAGCAGTGTTTGTGCGTGTGCACTGATGCTCCATTTATTCTCTCTGGGCCTGCAGAGGACAGCTGAGCAATTTACATGTGCATCTTCAGCTGTATTAATTGGGAGACAGAAGTCCCCCATTCTAACAGTTAGGCTGGACTCACACGAGCGTATGGCATCCGATGCGAGAGCATCGGATGCGATATGCTAATGTCCCCCGGCTCAGGCTCTGCTGCGAGCGTGAGCCGGGTGTCATGCGACTGTAACCCGATCTTGCGATCGGGTCACAGCTGTGAGGCTGAGTGCAGGCGCTGCGGAGGAGAGGGAGGGGTTAATCCTCCCATCTCCTCCACTGTCAGCCTGTGCGTAGATCGCACTGCACTGGGATAACATCCGAGTGCAGTCCGATGTATCTCTCGCATCCATTCACTTGAATGGGTGCGAGGGATACGGCTCTCGCAGACAATCGCAGCATGCTGCCGCTTTTCTCGCATCCAGAATCTGGATGCGAGAAAAGCTGACCAACAGCTCAACCTCATTACCTAACATTGGTCAGAGTGCAATGCGAGAATTTCTCGCATTGCACTCGTCCGATTTTCACGCTCGTGTGAGCGTACCCTTATCTATACTATGGATTGGTGAAAGCCTCTTCTTAAAGCACAATTCCAATGTCTTTATTTTTTTATTTCACCACTAGAGTACCACTTTAAATCTACCGCAAATCCCCTGTCCCCTGTCTTATATTCACCTTCCGGTATGTTCATCTGTTTTCACAGACGCTCCGATTGTTCGTCGGCAATTTGTGAGCTGCGGATACTCCAATTTTTCATGGAGCATGCTGGAGGTCACAATTCAATTCACATCTATGAGAGCCTTGTTCTGGCTCTCATAGAGTTACTCTGAGCACCTGTGACATAACGTCTGATTTCTGATTAGTCAGAAGTTATGGGCACAAGATGGCACAGAGACTGGAGCAACTCCTAAAAAAGTTGAAGATGCCGGAGGGTGAGTGTAAGACCGTGAGCAGGAGACTTAGGGGTACTTTGCACGCTGCGACATCGCAAGCCGATGCTGCGATGCTGAGCGCGATAGTCCCCGCCCCCGTCGCAGCTGCAATATCCTTGTGATAGCTGCCGTAGCGAACATTATCGCTACGGCAGCTTCACATGGACTCACCTGTCCTGGGACGTCGCTCTGGCCGGCGACCCGCCTCATTATGAAGGGGGCGGGTCGTACGGCGTCACTGCGACGTCACACGGCAGGTGGCCAATAGGAGCGGAGGGGCGGAGATGAGCGGGATGTAAACATCCCGCCCACCTTCTCCCTTCCGCATATCCTACGGGAGCCGCGGTGACGCCTGTAGGAGATGTTCCTCGCTCCTGCGGCTTCACACACAGCGATGTGTGCTGCTGCTGGAGCGAGGAACAACATCGGACCATCGCGTCAGTGTAATTATGGATTACGCCGACGCTACACCGATGATACGATTACGACGCTTTTGCGCTCGTTAATCGTATCATCTAGGCTTTGCACACTACGAACGATGCCGGCTGTGCGTCACTTTCAATTTGACCCCACCGACATCGCACCTGCGATGTCGTAGTGTGCAAAGTACCCCTTAGATTTAAAGAACCACTCCAGCGCTGAAAAAACTGGACAGGAGCTTTAATAGAAAACCTCTTCAAGTAGTACAACATGCAATTAATTATATTGGATTGTGCATGACCTGTGATCACCTTTAGTTATTAAACATGAATTGATAAATAGTACAAAAGTTGTAAATGATAGTAAGGGTACGCTCACACGAGCGTGAAAATCGGACGAGTGCAATGCGAGAAATTCTCGCATTGCACTCTGACCAATGTTAGGCAATGAGGTTGAGCTGTTGGTCAGCTTTTCTCGCATCCAGATTCTGGATGCGAGAAAAGCGGCAGCATGCTGCGTTTTGCTGCTACCGCCGTATCTCTTGCACCCATTCAAGTGAATGGATGCGAGAGATACATCGGACTGCACTCGGATGTTATCCCAGTGCAGTGCGATCTACGCACAGGCTGACAGTGGAGGAGATGGGAGGATTAACCCCTCCCTCTCCTCCGCAGCGCCTGCACTCAGCTTCACAGCTGTGACCCGATCACAAGATCGGGTTACAGTCGCATGACACCCGGCTCACGCTCGCAGCAGAGCCTGAGCCGGGGGACATTAGCATATCGCATCCGATGCTCTCGCATCGGATGCCATACGCTCGTGTGAGTCCAGCCTAATAATGTTTCTATGGAATAAAGATAAGAGCACAACGGGCAGTTTCTAAGTTCATTGACACAGTTTTGGCTGTGTCAATAACCTTCAGGTTATGGTGTCAGATCAAATGAAAATGATCAGGTGTAGTTAACCAGCAATATAAGCCCCGCTCCTTTACGCTTTTGTGCGTTGTTTGCTGTTTTTAACAGTGTAATCAGTCATTGTTTTTATGTGGTCAGTAGTGATGAGTGAGCACTACCATGCTCGGGAGCTCGGGTACTCGTAATGAGCAGTCGAACGCATGGATGAGTGTTACTCGAGTTTCCAAATATAATGGAAGTCAAGGGGGAGTCATGCATTTTTCCGAGAAATCTTCCGGAAAAATGCTCGAGTTCCCCATTAAGTTCCATTATATTCAGGCGCTCAATTTGCGCTCATCTATGCGTCCGACTGCTTGTTATGAATACCCGAGCTCCCGAGCATGGTAGTGCTCACTCATCACTAGTGGTCAGATGTTAGTTTAAAGTTCACAGTGCATTATTTAACATACTTCATACAAAGCAGTTTCGGGATATTCTTATATTGCATATAATTTTTAAGCTTTTTTCTTTTAATGCATCACTTCTGATGTAATTCTGGTGTTTTTCCATGTGACTCTATAGGACTTGTACGCTTAGAACTCATGTTTTAACTATAATGAAATAAAAAAAAAACAAAACATAAATGTGCTAGTAAAAAAGCAGTTAAAACCACAGACATAACCATACAGATTTTATTCCACATTGACCTTTATAGTCATTCAAACCAGATATAAATGTTCATCACATTGGAGGAGGGACTAGCAATTTTTATTGGAATATTATTTCAAAGACAAATTTTCATGGAAGAAAAATCTTTTATTTAACTAAATGTCTATCATCAGACTATCAAACTAAACATTTATGGTGTTGTTTTGCATCCCTGAGTTTATGTTTTTATTGATATCACTTTGAGGTAGATACGATGTTTTGCATGTTATTTATTTTTTGTGTTGTGGCGACAACTGAAAAACCGCAAATCTGGTGTTTGATTTTCTTTTTCTCATTATGCCTTTTACTGATTGGATTAATTTATTTCATATTTTGATAGATCGGACTTTTAAAAATGCATATATCAAATATGTTTTTTTGTTTTGTTTTTTTTTTTTAATTTTTAGTGTGGGAAAAGGAGGGTGATTTGAACTTTTCTAAAAAAAAATCTTATTTTTTTAAAACAGTTTTATACTTTTTTTTTCACTTTTCACTGTATTTATTAGTCTCTTTCAGTGATTTGAACCTCTATCATTTGATCGTTTGCACTATATACAGCAATACTGTAGTATTGCTGTATATATCAAAATTCATGGTATCATGTGAACGCCGGCCATGGGCTGTTTTTCACAGGAGTGCCATGATGACAGACACAGAGGTCTTCAGCAGACCCTGGGCCTCATGGCAACCCATCGTCACCCCGCGATCAAGTCACAGATGCGGCGATGGGAGTATGAAATTACACCCCAGCATTAAGTGCCTCGGTCAGAGATTGACTGCAGCATTTAACAGGTTAACAGCCTTGGGAGGAGCTCCACCTGCGACTGTTAGAAGCAGAAGATGGCTGAATAAAACAGCCATCATCTGCCGGGAAAGATACAGGTTTGACGTGCAAGCCCGCATTAAAGTCAGTGAGCCAACATATGACTTATCAGTACATCATATGTACAGAATCTAACAGAAAAAAATCACTCAAAACACCAAAAGTTAAACCAAAAAAAATAAATTTAATTAAATAATTAATTGGGCCCTATGACTTTGTTCAATTACCTTTTTGTGCCAGTGCTAAGATCTAATTTTATTACTGTTCATGATTTGTGAATTTTTGATTTATCTATATCGCACGTCACACTTACTTTTTTTACTGTACCGCTGGTCTAAACAGGTCTCACACAACGTTCACTTACATTATATATTTGTGTAGAACAAATGAAGTGAAGTGGCGAATATTCTCTCACTTAATACCAGCATTTCAACGAAATAATTGTGTTAGGATATTTGAGTAGATGTTTGACGTTATTATCGTATCTGGTCTACAGTTATCACTGATTTCGTTTTACTGCGGCATTACAATGATACTATATCATTTCTAATTGTGCTATTTTTGTCCTAGTTATCTCTGACCATGTTTGTAGCGAACTAATTATTTTCAGGTAAATGTGTCACAATTGCACACCTTGTGCTTATATGATATGCAGTGTTTAGATGATAGCCCAAAAAAGATAAAATAAAGATTGTCTCAGTAAGACAACCTATGTCAGTAAGTCCAGGTTCATTGACACAGTCTTGGCTGTCACTGAACTTCAGGTTATTACAGATGAACTGAAAACCCATAGGTGCAGTCTGACAGCAGCATAGGTCAGCATACTGCTTGTCAGAAACATCAATTTGTTTACTAAAGAAGTATTCACGAGTGCCTTTTTGATTATGCTTCTTTTTCAGCAATTACATTTTTTTAATTATCGCTGCAAAAATCATGGCAAAATATGAAATGCAAATAGATCCGTCCACTTTATACACCTTTAGCATATCAGTTCATTGACAGATCATTTACATCAGGTGTAGAGCAAAATCAAGTGAACACAATGTGCTATATGGCTCACAAAAGGAGATCGTTGTGGCATGGATTACGTCGGACCTGCAAGGGTATTTAAGGGTTTACAAATTGGAGAAATATTGTGTTTTTTAAATACAGGATTTTTCTCTGTTTTGTATTTATTTATTTTTACTTACACAATTAACAATGAGGGGGGGTCTCATATATCACTACCCATTATTAATCCAGGGCTTCGTGGCAGCTGTGTTTTTTGACAAATCGCAGCTGTCATTAACCCCTTACATTATCCTGATTGCCCCTACTCTAGGTCAATCAGGATGAGTCGGGTGAGCGCCAGGATTGGCGCATCTAATGGATGTGCCAATTATGGGGTGGCTGCAGGCTGCTATTTTTAATCTGGGGAAGGACCAATAACCATGGGCCTTCCCAGCCAGAGAATATCAGCCCAAAGCTCTCTGCTTTATATTGGCTGGGTATCAAAATTGGGAGGACCCCACGCCGGTGTATTTAAATTTTTTATTTAAATAATAGAAAAAAATGTGGAGTCCCTCGTATTTCAATACACAGCCATGAAGAAGCACACAGCTGGGTGCTGCAGTCTCCCGCTGTTTGCTCTATCTGCGCTGGGTATCAAAGCACAGGGGACCCTACACCATTTTTCCAATTATATATTTGTTTTTACACTCCACTTCGGTGACCCAGAAAGCTAGTGTGAGGTCCACCGATCACAGATGCCAGCACAGAGGGTGGGGGCGCAGTCTGACTGCAACAAATTACAGATGCTGTCACTGAGGGTAGGTGGGAAAAGCAGTGAATATTCAAAAAGCTTAATGAGCGAACCAGGAGATAGTGTAGTGTCACAGCTATGTGGAAACTCCTTAAGTATAATTATCCTGCTTTAATCCCTGTTTAGCAGCCCCCTAGCCCTTACTAACACCATTTTATAATACTTAAGTTCGAATCCCCATTGACTTACGGATTTCGGTGTCCTGACTCAAGTTTGGGTCAAGTCTGGTCCTTGTTAAATTTAGAAGGTGATGCAGAACTACACCAGGGCTTGCATACACTTCATATTTTGTATGAATGGGGATACCAGGGGTCCACAATCATAAAGTTACAGCACATATTAGAAATATGCCAAATATACCATTATTTTATGATATGGAAAACCTAAATGATAATGCTTTTAGACATTTGTAATAGTGCTTACAATGTACTTTGAAATAATAAAAAAATTATATGCCATAAATGTATAGAAGATGTGAGTTCCACTAATTGGACCAGCAGTCCAATTGGTAGACTGCAAGTCCAAAAGTCCAGAGCACCATTATAAGGTGAGGAAACACTGCACATTGTTTAAAGGCCACACAATTCTCTGTCCATCCATACACATTAATGTAAAATTAATGCAGATGGAAAGTTCTATAAATCATTATACAATAATAACCATAAAGGATCAAAAAGAGAATATTAATGAATTTCAGGCCTTAGGGTATGTACCCACGATCTGGACATGATGCGTCCTGGACTCAGCATGTCCTCTCCTGCGAGAACATAAGTACTTTCTGCAGGAGACTGAAGCTGCCTGTGCCAACGATCAAGGTTTAGGCCGCTGCGGTCTTTCTCTGTTCTCCCTGCAGAGAACACTCGCATCTCTGCAGCAATAAATTGAGTTGCTACAGCTCGGGAAGCCGCACCGCAGATCAGATCATGCTGCGGGAAAAACAAGCACAGTGAGCATGGGATTTCTAGAAATCCATCCACTATGCTTGTACTGTTTTGTATGTTCTCCCCGTGTTTGCGTGGGTTTCCTCCGGGTACTCCGGTTTCCTTCCACACTTGAAAGACATACAGATAGGGAACTTAGATTGTGAGCTCCAATGGGGACAGTGTTGCCAATGTATGTAAAGTGCTGTGGAATTAATAGCGCTATATAAATGAATAAAATTATTATTATTATTATTACTGTACAATGCAGCGTTTTGGACACAGCAAAAACATGCTGCGTCCAAAACGCGGTGAACCCTGATCATGTGCACGTACCCTTAGACACAATAAACATAATGTAAAGGTTGAGGACTCTTGGGAAAAAAACAGCTGGGCTGCAAATACAAGTCTACTGACCCTGAAATAGGAGATTGTGAAAATTGTTCCATAATGTCACAGCCTAAACCTGATAAACCAGATTGTTTATCACTACAAGTGTTTGAGTCTGTCATTAAGTAATAACTGATTTCTATGTGGAGATGATGTGTAAACTAGCACCACACTTACCCCTTACAAGTTGAAATGCTTTGACATATAAATTGCATGACTAAGAAATATGTTACTTTTGATTTATGCGAAATGCTGTAATGTGTTGACATTGTAACGTACGAGTTATGCCATTGTACCTACAGGGCGTTTAGAAGGACCGGTGAACAATTACTCCTGCATACATTGACTAAGATAGTGTATTCCTGGATGTCATGCCATTTGAAGATTAAGTATTAGTCAGTGGGGTGCCATTTTATTGGTGACCTGCATCCATGGCTTCTGCCATGAGGCAAGATCAGTATCTCGCCTCAGGCGCAGTGTGAGGTGTCTCTCAGGGAGTAGCAATTTCAGGCCCTCCTTACCCCTGGCCAACTTCCAAGGAGTGGGATTTAGCTGTTCTCCGAACCGGTTGATATAAACTGGCAGCCAGTTCAGACAAGAAGACCGCTGATCCCTCCTTTCTGCACTCAATCGTAATTGTGTCTTTCAGAGCAGATATGCGTTCCGGCGTTGCTGGTGTCATTGCTGTGCTGCAGAAACAGTGAAGATGTGGAATATAGTAAGTGCTCCATAGTGAAGCTGAAGATACAAGGGATTTTTATTGTGGTGTGGGTGGTTGGTGACAGGGCACAGTATTTGGGGGACAGTATGCATTGAGAGAGAAGTATGAGAGGGGGAACAGTATGGAAAAGGTTCAGTGAGGCAAACATTGAAGATGGGGCAGTGTGGGAGTTAGTGGGGATGATGGGCATGATGTAGGGACAATATAGTAATGTAATGTAGAGACCATTGTTGATGAGGGCAGTGTGGTGGTTATAGTTTATAAGCAGGATGATGTGTCATTTTTAGTTCATAATGGGAAGAATGTGGCAGTTATAGTTCATAAGGGAGGACACTGTGATACTTTGTAGTTCATAAGGGACGATAGTGTGGAGGCAATATTTTTTTTATGAGAGGATACTGTGGAGGAAGTATACTAAAACAGGGACAATGTAGGGGACATATTTTGTGCCGAGGGCATAGTGAGATTATTATATTTATACTGAGGTATCGGTGCGGCAAATATTCTCATTCAAATGGGGATATGCTGCAGAAGGTGAGAATAGAGGGAAGTTTGCAGAGATGAGTTGTAGATATGAAAAGTCATCATAGCTTCAGTACCAGATAGAGAAAAAGCAATGAAAATTACTCCAATCAGAGAACACATCACTTATAAGATACCTGGAAACTAAGGGGTACTTCACACACAGCGAGATCGCTACTGAGATCGCTGCTGAGTCACGTTTTTTGTGACCTCATTAGCGATCTCGCTGTGTGTGACACTGAGCAGCGATCTGGCCCCTGCTGTGAGATCGCTGCTCGTTACACACAGTGCTGGTTCGTTTTTTTATTGTTGCTCTCCCGCTGATAAGCACACATCGCTGTGTGTGACAGCGAGAGAGCAACAATCCTGAATGTGAAGGGAGCAGGAGCCGGCGTCTGACAGCCTGCGGTAAGCTGTAACCAAGGTAAACATCGGGTAACCAAGGTGGTTACCCGATATTTACCTTCGTTACCAGCCTCCGCAGCTCTCACGTTGCCAGTGCCGGCTCCTGCTCCCTGTACACGCTAAGGTAAGCGGTGTGAGCTGGTAACTAAGGTAAACATCGGGTTACCATACTCGATGTTTACCTTAGTTACCAATGTCCGCAGCTTCCAGACGCCGGCTCCGTGCAAGCGCAGCGTCGCTTGCACGTCGCTGCTGGCTGGGGGCTGGTCACTGGTCGCTGGTGAGATCTGCCTGTTTGACAGCTCACCAGCGACCATGTAGCGATGCAGCAGCGATCCTGACCAGGTCAGATCGCTGGTCGGATCGCTGCTGCATCGCTAAAGTGTGAAGGTACCCTTACTGCATCTAATCAGTACTGTGGTTCCTGTATGGTCAGCAGTCTGTTCATGGCTGAAAACAACAATTGTATCTTTTAATTATAAGGACATAATCAGAGTTGTAGGTTCTTTCTATACAATTATAAATGGTGCTGTCTTGACTTTGCAATGGATCACTGTATTAAGCTTAGTGATGTATTCATGTACTGATGGTAGTTCTTGTAATGCTCACGAGTACGAGCGGGGAGTGGACCCACTGGGCCACAGAAAACAGCACAACTGAGGGGCGTGACTTTGACACACACTGGGTATTCACCAGAGCCTCTGATGGTGAGGGCTGATTTGGTTGCTTGTAGCAACCAGGTGCCACTTGAGGAGACACGGTGCTGTGCAGCTGACCCCAGGGGTAAGGATTCTGACAGTCTCCGATGTGACGGATGCAGCCAGGATGGCTGATGCGACAGGTACGGTCGGTATGGATGAGTACAGCAACAGGTATGGCAGATACAGCTAGTATAGATTTGTGCAGCAACGGGTACAGCAAATACAGCTGGTACAGAATGGTGCAGCATCGGGTATGGCAGATACAGCTGATACGGAGTGGTGCAGCAATGGATTTGTCAGGTACTGGAACACAGATGGTATTAAAGATACAGCACACAGTAAAACAGTATCAGTTTCACAAGGGATCTCCCACCCAGCAACTCATCTCTAAAGGACAGACCATGTTGTCAGGCACCTCCCATAAGGGGAGGATGCCTTAAATACTTCCAAGTTAGAGTGTGCTGGCCCTTTAAGAATAGGTGAGTGTGTGAGCCCCAAGTGTTCTCCAAAAAAGCCTGCGTATCGTACACCGGCCTTGGGAGACAGCAGCAGGGATTGAGGATGGAACAGACACCATAGAACGGTCAGGAGGGTGAGTGGGCCGACATCCCCACAGAGAGAAGAGGGCAGGACAGTGCAGAGATGCGGTAACGGCGATACAGTTCTGGTAATAAATTCATGTACTGATGGCGCTTCTGGTGCTGTATTCATTTACTGATGGTGGTTCTGGTGATGTATTCATGTACTGATGATGGTTTTGGTAATGTACTCATACACTGATGGTAGTTCTAGTGGTGTATTCATGTGCTGATGGTAATTGTGATGATGTACCCATATACGGATGGTGGTTCTGGTGATGTATTCATGTACTGATGATGGTGGTTCTAATTCTGCATTCATGTACTGTTATTCATTCTGATTCTTACACTATAGCTATCTATAACTTGTCAGATAACATGATACATGGCTAATATAATAAAAGATTGTGCGGACTAACAAGTTAAAGGGAACCTGTCAAGTGTAATTATTAACCTGAAGAAATGGGGTTAATCTGCAAGTTAATAGCATTTAAAGCCTGCATGGTACCTGCACATTGAACCTCGCAGCCAGGAGGAAAGTAACTTTAATCTTCCTGCCAGCATTTCAGTTTCAGTCACAGGCTCATTCACCACTTTATGTTTTGAGAGCAGCGACTGTAACAGCGCTCCTTCAGCACTTCAGCACTGGCTGAAAGCAGGTTTTAATGATGAGTCGCTGTCAGTCAGTGAGGGGGGTATGGTTACAGCCACTGCTCTCAATATGTAGAGTAATAACTGAACCCCGTGCCGGTGTCACCCCCGTGACTGAAACCCAAATGCTGCCGGGAGGATTAAAGTTAATATCCTTCTGACAGTGAAGTTCAATGTGCAGGCGCCGGGCAGGTTTCAAACGTTATTAACCTGCAGACTAACCCCATACCTGCAGGATAATAGTGCTTTAACATGTGATAGGCTACCTTTAAGGATTACTACATCTGTATTTACACTGTGTGCAGAATTATAAAAGGGGTTATTCGGCTTATTTTGAGTTTTTTTCATTATTACCCTATTGGGCTACATTGGGGCAGGTAAGTAGATAGTGACCACTTACCTGCCCTGCTGTCAGCCCCTCTCCCCCGGCTCAGAGTGGTCATGTGACCGCTCCTGCCGCGATTTTGCTGCTTCCGGTCATTTCATGTCAACATGGGCAGGGCCATGTTGACATGCAAATCTGGAAACAGCATGTCGCCTCCCTGCTGTGCGACTACAGTGCGATGAGCCCTGCCCCCCTTCCCTGCACCCTCCCACATATTCCCCCGCACCCCATACTCTGCCCACAACCTCCCCCTGCACTGCTGTGGGACCCGTGACCTGGGAAAGGGGCCTGGCGGCGGCTGCAGCGGTGTCAGCGCCAGCACCGGGCCCCCTGCTCAGGATCGCACATTCAAATGTACCGGCATCACAGATCACAGATGCCGGTATATTTGAAAACGCCGATAAGAAGCAGCGCAGCGCTTCTCATCACTGCCCGGCTGTCTGTGCTCTCTTCAGCACAGTGGTGACGTCACTACTGTGCTGATATGGCCAGAGCACAGACAGCGCGCGAACGTGCAGGAGCGGCGGGGACCGAGGACGGGTGAGTATGTACTCCCTATGGGGGGGTCGGTGCACAGCCCGATGTGTGTGTGTGTGTGTGTATATGCGGTGCACAGCCCGATGTGTGTGTGTGTATATGCGGTGCACAGCCCGATGTGTGTGTGTGTGTATATGCGGTGCACAGCCCGATGTGTGTGTGTGTGTGTGTATGTGGTGCACAGCCCGATGTGTATGTGTGTGTATGCGGTGCACAGCCCGATGTGTGTGTGTGTGTATGCAGTGCACAGCCCGGTGTGTGTGTGTGTGTATGCGGTGCACAGTCTGATGTGTGTGTGTGTATGCGGTGCACAGCCTGATGTGTGTGTGTGTGTATGCGGTGCACAGCCTGATGTGTGTGTGTGTGTATGCGGTGCACAGCCTGATGTGTGTATGCGGTGCACAGCCTGATGTGTGTGTATGCGGTGCACAGCCTGATGTGTGTGTGTGTGTGTATGCGGTGCACAGCCTGGTGTGTGTGTCTATGCGGTGCACAGCCTGATGTGTGTGTATGCGGTGCACAGCCTGATGTGTGTGTATGCGGTGCACAGCCCGATGTGGGGCTGTTATTTGCAATGCTGTAGTGATGAGAGGTCAGTGCTGGGGCAGAATATACTGACAGGGACTGTGTGTGCAGGGGGCGGACAGAGGGTGGGGCTGGACAGTGAGGCCGGGCGGTGCCAGCTGTGACTTGGAGGTTCAGCACAGGAAGTGGTCAGTTTGCTGGAGCTGAATGTAAACAAGGAGCTGCAGAGAAAAAGGGTGAATTCAAGAGGAACAAAAGTTAGAAAACAAAAAATAACAATGTAGGGGTGATTTATATGACAATACAGCACAGATTAGCTTAAACTCAAAAATTTTTGTTATGTCGGACAACCCCTTTAAGCAAATGAGTATTTTGATCACATGATAATTTTTATACATGTTGTCTTACTCCAAGCTGTATAGGCTTAAGAGCCAACTACCAATTAAGTAAATCAGGTGATGTGCATCTCTGTAATGAGGAGGGGTGCGGTGTAATGACATCAACACCCTATATAAGGTGTGCTTAATTATTAGGCAACTTCCTTTCCTTTGGCAAAATGGGTCAAAAGAGAGATTTGACAGGCTCTGAAAAGTCCAAAATTATGAGATGTCTTGCAGAGGGATGGAGAAGTCTTGAAATTGCCAAACTTTTGAAGCGTGATCACCGAACAATCAAGCATTTCATGGCAAATAGCCAACAGGGTCCCAAAAAGTGTGTTGGGCAAAAAAGGCACAAAATAACTGCCCATGAATTGAGGAAAATCAAGCGTGAAGTTGCCAAGATGCCATTTGCCACCAGTTTGGCCATATTTCAGAGCTGCAACGTTACTGGAGTATCAAAAAGCACAAGGTGTGCCATACTCAGGGACATGGCCAAGGTAAGGAAGGCTGAAAAAAACTTTGAACAAAAAACATAGTATAAAACATCAAGACTGGGCCGAGAAAGATCTTAAGACTGATTTTTCAAAGGTTTTATGGACTGATGAAATGAGAGTGACTCTTGATGGGCCAGATGGATGGGCCAGAGACTGGATCAGTAAAGGGCAGAGAGCTCCACTCCGACTCAGACGCCAGCAAGGTGGAGGCGGGGTACTGGTATGGGCTGGTATCATCAAAGATGAACTTGTGGGACCTTTTCGGGTTGAGGATGGAGTGAAGCTCAACTCCCAGACCTACTTCCAGTTTCTGGAAGACAACTTCTTCAAGCAGTGGTATAGGAAGAAGTCGGTATCGTTCAAGAAAAACATGATTTTCTTGCAGAACAATGCTCCATCACATGCATCCAACTACTCCACAGCGTGGCTGGCTAGTAAAGGTCTAAAACATGAAAAAATAATGACATGGCCCCCTTGTTCACCTGATCGGAACCCCATAGAGAACCTGTGGTCCCTCATAAAATGTAAGCTCTACAGGGAAGGAAAACAGTACACCTCTCGGAACAGTGTCTGGGAGGCTGTGGTGGCTGGTGCACACAATGTTGATCGTTAAAACCTGCTTTACACGTTGCAATTTCGCATGTGATATCGTAGCGGAGGGGCGGAGATGAGCGGGACGTAAACATCCTGCCCACCTCCTTCCTTCCGCATAGCTGGACGGGAGCCGCAGGACGCAGGTAAGCTGTGTTCATCGTTCCCGGGGTGTCACACACAGCGATGTGTGGTACTCCGGGTACGATGAACAACCTGTCGTTCAATTCATGAGGAATGAACGACATGTGTGCGATGAACATTTTACCGTTCAATCGCAATTGCACGTAGCTGTTACACACTACAATGTACCTTACGATGCCGGATGTGCGTCACTTACGACGTGACCCCGCCGACACATCGTAAGATATATTGTAGCGTGTAAAGTGGGCTTTATAGATCAAGCAACTGACAGAATCTATGGATGGTAGGCTGTTGAGTGTCATCATAAGTATTTGTGGCTACATTGGTCACTAATTTTTTGGTGTTTTGTTTTTGCAGGTCAGAAATGTTTATTTCTAAATTTTGTGCTGTTATATTGTTTTACCTGGTGAAAATAAACAAGTGAGATAGGAATATATTTGTTTTTTATTAAGTTGCCTAATAATTCTGCACAGTAATAGTTACCTGCACACACAGATATCCTCCTAAGATAGCCAAATCTAAAAAAAAACACTCCAACTTCCAGAAATATTAAGCTTTGATATTTAGGAGTCTTTTGGGTTGATTGAGAGCATAGTTGTTGATCAATAATTAAAAAAAATCCTCTAAAATACAACTTGCCTAATAAGTCTGCACACGTATGTTAGGAGAATTAGTTTTAAAATTAAGCATTGTAGCATGCCAAATCCTAAGAGGTTATAAAATGCTCTCTATTAAAGGGAACCTGTCAGCTGCTACATGACAAACCATGGGCAGCATGTATCAACCACAGGCTGTACGATCACAGCCATGTATGTTTATCTCTGAAACACTGCGACATTTCAGCGAAAAACATACTTTTAATAACTGCTGAGGACCGAGCTGCGCCATTGACTAGTCATACAGGCGGGTCCCCGGCAGCCTCTCCTGTGACTGACAGCTCTCTGCTTATATGTGTGCATAGGCAGAGACAGGCTCGGTCCTGACAGCTATTAAAAGTATGATTTTCTCTGAAATGCCTCAGTGTTTCACAGTAAAACAGACATGGCTGTGATCTTATAGCCAGTGGCTAATACATGCTGCCCATGGCTTGGGCAGCATGTATCAGCTGACAGGTTCCCTTTAAGCTATGCTTGCTAATTCGAGTGCTCAAGTCATCAGATGACCACTCGTAAGCAATTTTCAATTTTCATACTTACGATCACATGTAAACTAGCTTCTCTTCCTCGTTCTCTCAGTGAAGCAGGTGCGGTAGTTTTTCACCGAAAATTTAATGAATTGTCAAACTAGTTGGCACTTCATTGTAAGGGGCACTTTGCACACTACGACATCGCAGGTGCGATGTCGGTGGGGTCAAATTGAAAGTGATGCACATCCGGCGTCGCAGGCGATATCGTAGTGTGTAAAGCCTTTTTGATACGATTGACGAGCACAAAATCGTCGTAATCGTATCTTCGGTGTAGCGTCGGTCATTTCCATAATTTGGAAATGACCGATGTTACGATTTTGTTCCTCGTTCCAGCAGCAGCACACATCGCTGTGTGTGAAGCCACAGGAGCGAGGAACATCTCCTACCTGCGTCCTGCGGCTCACGCCAGCTATGCGGAAGGAAGGAGGTGGGCGGGATGTCTACGTCCCGCTCATCTCCGCCCCTCCGCTTCTATTGGCCGCCTGCCGCGTGACGTCGCTATGACACCGCACGAGCCGCCCCCTTAATATGGAGGTGCGTCGCCGGCCAGAGCGACATCTCTGGGCAGGTGAGTGCATGTGAAGCTGGCGTAGCGATAATGTTCGCTACGGCAGCCATCACAATGATATCGCATGTGCGATGGGGGCGGGGACTATCGCGCTCGGCATCGCAAGCATCGGCTTGCGATGTCGTAGTGTGCAAAGTGCCCCTAAGAGTGCAAATGACATTTGAGTGCTCATGTGAAAACACTCGAAATGCTTAACCTGTGTTTAGTGGGGGAAGCCAAACTGAATTTTTGCTACAGGTGCTGGAAAGGCTAGAGTCGTCTTTGTACAAAAGGAATGTATTTGTGACACAACCACTCCAATAACTGTCCTGTTTCTGCGGTAATGATTCATACGCAAGAAAAATAAAAACATCAGGACTCATATGTGAAAACTCTTTTAATGGGAACCTGTCACTTGGAAAAATGCTATTAACCTACACATATGGGGTGAATCTGCAGGTTAATAGCATTCTCAACCTGCCCGATGCCTGCACATTAAACCCCACTGCCAGGAAGAAATTAACTTTATTCTTTCCGGCATCGTTCCAGTCTCAGTCACGGGGGTGGCGCTGGCACGAGTTTAGTCCCCGCTATGTGTATAGTGAGTGCTGCCTGTAACCGCCTCCCCCGCACTGACTGACAGCTGGTCAGCAGTACAGGAAGCTGTCAGTCAGTGCAGGGGACGTGGTTACAGGCAGCGCTCACTATACACAAAGCACTGACTGAACCCGCGCCAGCGTCGCCCCTGTGACTGAGATCGGAAGACTGCCAGGGGGAATTAAACTTCTTTTCCTCCTGCAGCAGGGTTTAATATGTAGGCGCTGGGCAGGTTCAGAATGCTATTAACCTGCAGATTAACCCCATATCTGCAGCAGGTTAATAGCATTTTTCCTTGTGACAGGTTCCGTTTACGGTAAACATCTTGATACTTTTGATATGTTTTCTAAAATTGTTTAGAGCTGCCACTATCTACAAATAGTGTTTAAATGAACATATCTAGAAATGATATAACACCTCTGATCATTAGTGGCAGGGCTGTATTTTGCCTTCATGCTGCCCTAGGCACTTTAAGTGGCCGCGCCCCTTAGTGACAATGTAAAACTGAGTTTTCGCACACGACATCTGTTTAAGGCAGATCTACTCTGTAGCACACTTTAAAAAGTATCAATGAGAAACGAACCCCCCCCCCAATGAGAATCACCACAGGCACATCAAAACATAGCATGAGTATAAAATATTCCCACCACACCGTCCCCACTTATACACTGTGACTGTCACACTGCCCCTAATAAACTAAAACACCACACTGCCCTCCCTTATAAACTACTGTATATGCACCACACCTTCCTCGATTATGAAATATGATCTGTACACTGTGAGGAGGGAGCAGCATGATGTGAGGACAATGTCCCATGCATGCTGCCCCCTCCTCACAATGTCCCATGCATGCTTCCCCCTCCTCACAATGTCCCATGCATGCTGCTCCCTCCTCACAATGTCCCATGCATGCTGCCCCCTCTTCACAATGTCCCATGCATGCTGCTCCCTCCTCACAATGTCCCTTGCATGCTGCCCCCTCCTCACAATGTCCCATGCATGCTGCTCTCTCTTCACAATGTCCCATGCATGCTGCGCCCTCTTCACAATGTCCCATGCATGCTGCTCCCTCCTCACAATGTCCCATGCATGCTGCCCCCTCCTCACAATGTCCCATGCATGCTGCCCCCTCCTCACAATGTCCCATGCATGCTGCCCCCTCTTCACAATGTCCCATGCATGCTGCTCCCTCCTCACAATGTCCCACGCATGCTGCCCCTCCTCACAATGTCCCATGCATGCTGCTCCCTCCTCACAATATCCCATGAATGCTGCTCCCTCCTCACAATGTCTCATGCATGCTGCTCCCTCCTCACAATGTCTCATGTATGCTGCTCCCGCCTCACAATGTCCCATGCATGCTGCTCCCTCAGCACAATGTCTCATGCTTGATACTCCCTCCTCAGTGTCCCATGCATGCTGCTCCCTCCTCACAATGTCCCATGCATGCTGCGCCCTCTTCACAATGTTCCATGCATGCTGCTCCCTCCTCACAATGTCCCATGCATGCTGCCCCCTCCTCACAATGTCCCATGCATGCTGCCCCCTCCTCACAATGTCCCATGCATGCTGCTCTCTTCTCACAATGTCCCATGCATGCTGCCCCCTCTTCACAATGTCCCATGCATGCTGCTCCCTCCTCACAATGTCCCATGCATGCTGCCCCTCCTCACAATGTCCCATGCATGCTGCCCCTCCTCACAATGTCCCATGCATGCTGCTCCCTCCTCACAATATCCCATGAATGCTGCTCCCTCCTCACAATGTCTCATGCATGCTGCTCCCTCCTCACAATGTCTCATGTATGCTGCTCCCGCCTCACAATGTCCCATGCATGCTGCTCCCTCAGCACAATGTCTCATGCTTGATGCTCCCTCCTCACAGTGTCCCATGCATGCTGCTCCCTCCTCACAATGTCCCATGCATGCTGCCCCCTCCTCACAATGTCTCATGCATGCTGCCCCCTCCTCAGTGTCCCATGCATGCTGCCCCCTTCTCACAATGTCCCATGCATGCTGCCCCCTCCTCACAATGTCTCATGCATGCTGCCCCCTCCTCAGTGTCCCATGCATGCTGCCCCCTTCTCACAATGTCCCATGCATGCTGTCCCTCTCCATGAGCTCCTAATGCTGCCTTCCTCTTTTCCATAATGAGACCTTCATGTTGCCCCACTCATGCTAAGACCACCACACTAACGCTTATGCTGAGACCCCCACACACACACACTACCCCACTCTTGATATTGACTCCCCTACATTGCTCCACTCCATACTGATCCCACACATGCTGCCCCTTCTTCACAATGAGCTCCCAATGCTGCCCCCTCTTATTCTGAGTCCTTACACTCCCCCCACCCAATCGATTTTGTCATTGCCCTATCCCTCATCCCTTGTCCTCTGTCTCTAGCATTAGCCCCTCTCTCCCACTCCCCCAGCATCAGCCTCTCTCCCCCAGCATCAGCCTCTATCTTCCCTCAGCATCAGCCTCTCTCCCCCAGTCTCAGCCTTTGCCTCCCTCCAGCCTCAGCCTGCCCCAGTCTCCGCCTCAGCCTCCCTCCAACCTCCCTCCAGTCTCAGCCTCAGCCTCCCTCAAGTCTCAGCCTCCCTCCAGTCTCAGCCTCAGCCTCCCTCCAGCCTCCCCCCAGTCTCAGCCTCAGCCTCCCTCCAGTCTCAGCCTAAGCCTCCCTCCAGCCTCCCCCCAGTCTCAGCCTCAGTCTCCCTCCAGCCTCCCCCCAGTCTCAGCCTCCCTCCAGTCTCAGCTTCTGCCTCCCTCCAGCCTCCCCCCAGTCTCAGCCTCCCTCCAGCCTCCCCCCAGTCTCAGCCTCCCTCCAGCCTCCCCCCAGTCTCAGCCTCCCTCCAGCCTCCCTCCAGTCTCAGCCTCCCTCCAGCCTCACCCCAGTCTCAGCCTCACCCCAGTCTCAGCCTCCTTCCAGCCTCCCCCCAGTCCCAGCCTCTGCCTCCCTCCAGCCTCCCCCAAGTCTCAGCCTCTGCCTCCCTCCAGACTCCCCCCAGTCTCTGCCTCTGCCTCCCTCCAGCCTCCCCCCAGTCTCTGCCTCTGCCTCCCTCCAGCCTCCCCCCAGTCTCAGCCTCTGCCTCCCTCCAGCCTCCCCCCAGTCTCAGCCTCTGCCTCTCTCCAGCCTCCCCCCAGTCTCAGCCTCTGCCTCCCTCCAGCCTCCCCCCAGTCTCTGCCTCTGCCTCCCTCCAGCCTCCCCCCAGTCTCTGCCTCTGCCTCCCTCCAGCCTCCCCCAGTCTCAGCCTCTGCCTCCCTCCAGCCTCCCCACAGTCTCAGCCTCTGCCTCCCTCCAGTCTCAGCCTCTGCCTCCCTCCAGCCTCCCCCCAGTCTCAGCCTCTGCCTCTCTCCAGTCTCAGCCTCTGCCTCCCTCCAGCCTCCCTCCAGTCTCAGCCTCTGCCTCCCTCCAGTCTCAGCCTCTGCCTCCCTCCAGCCTCCCCCCAGTCTCAGCCTCTGCCTCCCTCCAGCCTCCCCCCAGTCTCAGCTTCTGCCTCCCTCCAGCCTCCCCCCAGTCTCAGCCTCTGCCTCCCTCCAGTATCTGCCTTTGCCGCCTCCCCCCCGCATGCGCAGATCTCCGGTCTGCATTAGAGACACTCCCACGCTCCTTATGAATCCACTTACCTGCTCCAGTGCCCGCCGCCATCTTCCTGGCTCACGTGAGTATCCTCTTCTGACACCGGATTCCATCACGGCGTCCTCCGCGGCGTCCTGCTGTGAGCTCTGCATGTGACGTCCACACAGCAGTGGACGCAGCACAGAGGAAGGAGCTGATTGGCGCGCGCCTGTGACCCCGGAAGTGCAGGCGCCGGCAGTTCCGGGGTCAATCAGCTCCCTGTGCTCGGCGGCCACAAAAAAAAAATGTAAAAAAAAAATAATTTTTTTTTTTTTTTTTTTGCTGCCAGAAGGTGCCGCCCCTCACAATCTGCCGCCCTAGGCACCGGACCACGGGTGCCTAATGGTAAATACGGCCCTGATTAGTGGTGTCATTATGATTGATGAACCTATTTATACAATCTAAGGTCATGGGTGAATGAACTTCAGGGTACTTTCACACATCATCACTTCTCTTTATAACACCTTTATCCTACCTTAATCTATCATATATATGAATGAACTCTTCAGGTTGAAGTTTAAAAAGCGCATGTATTGTATGTGAGTAAAGATTTATCAAAACTGGTGCAAAAGATACATGAGTAGCTGTTTATAGCGACTTATCGGCTTACTGCACTTTCCAAACGGTGGATGGTTATAATCTGGCTATGTGTGACGCTTCTGTGTGTGATGCAAAAACGGTCAGAGTTTCATCAGTGTTTTTGATCCGATTTTCATCAGTGATTGCTCTGTCAGTTTTTACCATCAGTGATTTTCCCTTATGAAAAATAAATAACACAACTTCTATCAATTGCAATGTTATTTACAGACAGGAAACACAGATTACACACTGATGCTGTGCAAGTGCTGTCTATAAGTTTGACGCTCCCATAGACTTGTATAGGTAATTTTCATCAGTGACTCGGATCAAAAACATAGTAACAACATGCATGTCTATAGTCCCATATTCATTGTTCCACAGATCTTAGCACTGCAGTGTGCAACTGTCTCCTTTTGTTACTATGTTTCCTGTTCAGTTTGCATCTGTTCACATTAAAAAGATAGGATGTGCCATCAGTCTTTTTCTTAGATTACTGGGTTATGACTTCTGATTGAGCACTCCTGCTCTTCAGCCTCAGGCGATTTTAATTTTTCCATTTGCAGGTTCCTGACCACCCATAAATTCTAGGTTTTTCTAACCCAAAGATAGGCATTAGTTTGATAGGTATCCAACAAAAATGAGGTCACTCACCTTGCCGCTGGCTGTTGGGCTCACATAAAACTGGCCAATTTTGTGTTCTAAGTATCTCAATTTTTACATGTTTTCATATCAGTAATGCATGTCTATATTGCCATATTCATTGTTCCACATATCTTAGAGCTACAATGTGCAACTGTATCCTTTTTGTTACTATGTGTCACGCTCCCCGGGTCCTCTGCTCCGCTCCCCGGCTCACCTGCCACGCTCCCCGCTCTCCAGCCTCCATTGCCCGCGCTTCCCAGGCCTCCTGGTCCCCGCTCCCGGCGCCCGTCGGCTTCCCAGCCCCAGCCCGGCTCTGCTGCTTCCTCCTCTCAGCTTCCTGCCCTGGCTTCTGGCACCCGGGCCGCGCGCATGCGCATTAGGGCGCGCGCGCAGTCACTGACCCTTTCTTAAAGGGCCAGTGTCCACTGACAGGAAATGAAGCACACAGGTACAGGGTATAAAGGGGTTTAATGTCCAAGGGGGCGGGGCCTGTTCTTCGTGTTTCCCAAGCTAGGAGTCAGGTCTCCTTGTGTTCCTGTGACATACTTACCTCTCTCTCTTCTAGAGCCAATCCTGCATTGCCATCCGGTCCTGCCGAATCCCGAACCCCGAACGCTGCCTATCTGCCATCCTGACAGTCCGTACCATCTCTGTTCCCTGCGGTGACCCGTCATCTCGCTCCAACGGTTCCGGACCCCGCCTGACATCATCCCGGCTTCCGAACCTGAGCTCCGTCACCCGGACTACCATCAGTGACCCCGTGGTCCCAGGGACTTCTCCATTGTGCTCTTGTGCGCGGACTGTCCTGCTACCTATAGTGCTCCGGCTACCGGACCCCTTTCCCTCATCGGGGAGTTCGGCCCAGTGGATCCACCTCCTGGGTCTGCCCATCCACCTGGCCCTAACAGTAAGAACAGGCCATGGATCCCGCCGAAGCACTAGCGGCCTTGCATGAGGAACTCCAACGCCAGCGTGAAGTCCAGACCCGCATGCTGAACTTTATGACTTCCGTGGACGCCCGCTTGAACACGCTACAAGCATCGGTCACATCTTCAGCGCCTCGGGCCTCCACTAGTCAATCCACGGCCCCAGCTCCCGTGGCAGCCTCCTCGGATGCTTCCAGACTTCGTTTGGCCTCACCACCCCGGTACGCCGGAGATCCCAAGACCTGCAGGGGGTTTATAAACCAATGCTCCCTCCATTTCACGCAGCTGCCGCATTTGTTTGCCTCCGACCAAGCCAAGGTCGCCTTCATAATGTCTCACCTAGAGGGCGAGGCACTGGCGTGGATGAACCCCTTGTGGGAGAAGGAGGACCCTATGACCAAGAACCTCCAGGAGTTCCTGCAGGCCTTTCGTGGCACCTTTGACGAGCCCGGACGCGCCTCCGCGTCTGCTTCATCTCTTCTCCGGTTACGTCAGGGAACTCTGACGGTGGGTCAATACGCCATCCGTTTCCGCACCTTGGCTTCGGAACTCGGGTGGAATAACGAGGCCCTAACCGCCGCCTTCTGGGAAGGACTCTCGGGTCGAATCAAAGATGGGCTGGCTGGTCGTGACGTACCGTCCACCCTGGACACCCTGATTACCCTAGCGACTCGAGTGGACATTCGCTTTCAGGAGCGGTCCAAAGAGGTGTCCCGTGAGAGACGTCCGGTACGGCATTCCTCTCCTCCGCAGAAGCCCGCCGTACTCCAGTCAACGGCATCTGGTGTCTCCGTCCATGAGCCCATGCAGATCGACCGTGTGCGACAGTCTGAACAACGTCGAGCAGAGCGGCTCGCCAAGGGTCTCTGCTTCTACTGCGGAGAGGGCACACACCTGCTACGCTCCTGTCCAGAGAGGTCGGGAAACTCCAAAGCCTAGGGTTGGTAGGAGAGGCCACCCTAGGTGCTGGGACTCTCTCAGACCCGGTTACATGGACTGTGCAAGTGACAACGGGAGAGACGCGGTTCACGGCTGAGGCGTACCTCGATTCTGGGGCAGCAGGCAATTTCATCCAGCAGGCCACGGTGGACAAGTACCAGGTGCCTGTTACTCCACTCGCCAAACCCCTAGTGATTGCCTCTGTGGATGGGAGACCCCTCTCTGACACCATCTCCTGGATCACCAGGCCGGTTGAACTGCGTATCGGTGCTCTGCACACCGAGAACATCGCTCTCTACGTCCTCCCACACATGTCACATCAAATCCTGCTGGGCCTTCCTTGGTTACGGACACACGAACCTTCAGTCAGCTGGGGCACTGGTGAAATCACTCGATGGGGCTCTTCTTGCCATGAGAACTGTCTGAAGACCATACAACCCATCCGGCGACCTCCGGTTCCAGAGTCCCTACCGGGACTGCCCTCAACCTATTGGTCCTTCGTGGACGTCTTTGATAAGAAGGAGTCAGAGGTGCTTCCGCCACATCGTCCTTACGATTGTGCCATTGACCTGCTCCCGGGAACTACACCACCTCGAGGACGGATATATCCACTGTCTCCAGCCGAAACAAGGGCCATGTCTACTTACATCACAGAGAGCCTGGCAAGGGGATTCATTCGGAGATCCTCCTCTCCTGCTGGAGCAGGCTTCTTCTTCGTGAAGAAGAAAGAGGGCGACTTACGCCCATGCATAGACTACCGGGGATTGAACCAAATCACCGTAAAAAACAAGTACCCCCTGCCGCTCATCCCCGAATTGTTTGATCGGCTCAGAGGAGCTCGTGTGTTCACCAAGTTGGATCTTCGGGGTGCCTACAACCTGGTCCGTATCCGCTCGGGGGACGAATGGAAGACCGCGTTCAACACTCGCGATGGGCACTATGAATACTGCGTGATACCCTTCGGCCTGTGTAACGCACCAGCAGTCTTCCAAGAATTAGTGAACGACGTGTTCCGGGACCTTCTCTACGTCTGTGTGGTGGTATATCTGGATGACATCCTTGTCTGCTCTCCGGACCTCCAGACCCACCGAGAGAACGTGCAACTGGTTCTACAAAGACTGAGAGAGAATCGGCTGTACGCCAAGTACGAGAAGTGTGTCTTCGAACAGTCTTCTCTCCCCTTCCTGGGTTACCTCATCACCGATACCGGACTGCAGATGGATCCAAAGAAGGTCTCTTCCATTCTCAACTGGCCTCCTCCTTCTGGACTGAAGGCAATCCAACGCTTTCTGGGATTCGCCAACTATTACCGCCAGTTCATCCCTCACTTCTCTGCTCTGACTGCTCCTCTCTCCGCCTTGACCAAGAAGGGGGCTAATCCAAAGGACTGGTCACCTGCGGCCGACGCCGCGTTTGGCTCTCTAAAGCGGGCCTTTGCCTCCTCTCCTGTACTCCACCGTCCGGAGTTAAACCGCCAGTTCACCTTGGAGGTGGATGCCTCCTCCTCGGGAGCCGGAGCAGTGCTCATGCAGAAGTCCTCCTCCGGGAAGATGGTGACTTGCGGTTTCTTCTCCAAGAGCTTCTCAGCGCCTGAACGCAATTACACCATCGGTGACCGAGAGCTATTGGCAGTCAAACTGGCTCTGGAGGAATGGCGCTATCTTCTGGAAGGAGCAGTGTACCCCGTTATCATTTACACGGACCACAAGAACCTGGAATACCTGCGGTCTGCTCAGCGACTGAACCCACGGCAAGCCAGGTGGTCCTTGTTCTTTGCCCGGTTCGATTTCCAGCTCCATTTACGACCCGCGAACAAGAATGTACGCGCTGATGCCTTGTCTAGGTCTTTCATGCCCATGGAGCAGGAGGAGGAGACATCCCAACCCATCATCTGTCCAAGTAAGATTATTCCGGTGGCTCCTGTCACCCTGGCCCAGATACCGCCCGGGAAGACCTATGTCTCTGAGACTGACAGGCAAAAAGTGTTACACTGGGGCCATGCCTCGAAAACAGCCGGTCATGCTGGTCAGAAGAGAACTTGGAGTGCGATTGTACGTCATTACTGGTGGCCATCCCTTCGCACGGACGTCGCCTCTTTTGTCTCTGCCTGCTCCTCTTATGCCAGGAACAAGACGCCCAAACACCTGCCATATGGCCGTCTTCTGCCTCTGCCTATACCCTCAGTTCCCTGGCAACACATTGCGATGGACTTTATTACGGACTTGCCATTGTCCTCCGGACACACAGTCATATGGGTCGTGGTGGATCGGTTCTCTAAAATGGCCCATTTCGTCCCTATGGCAGGACTGCCCTCTGCCCAGGAACTCGCGGACGCCTATATACATCACATCTTCCGCTTGCATGGCTTTCCATCACACATTGTGTCCGACAGAGGAACTCAGTTCACCTCCCGCTTCTGGAGGGCTCTCTGTAAACATCTGGGAGTAACTCTGGACTTTTCTTCTGCCTACCATCCTCAGTCGAACGGCCAAGTGGAACGGGTCAGTCAGATATTGACCTCTTTCTTACGTCACTACGTCAACGCCCATCATGACGATTGGTCCACGCTTCTTCCTTGGGCTGAATTCTCCCATAATCACCACGTCAGTGAGTCCTCCTCCAGTTCTCCCTTCCATGTCGTCTACGGACTTCAGCCTTCTGTCCCGTTGCCTGTATCCTCTTCCTCGGATATCCCTGCTGCTGATGCGGTAGTCCGTGACTTTACAACCATTTGGGACTCAGTTAAGGCGTCCCTTGCACGTGCATCCCTGCGGATGAAGAGACACGCAGACAAGAGACGTCTGGATCCTCCGTGTTTCTCCCCCGGAGATCTCGTCTGGCTTGCTTCCAAGTACGTCCGATTGAAGTTACCATCCTACAAGCTGGGACCTCGCTACATCGGACCGTTTAAAGTCCTCAGCAAGATCAATGAGGTCTCCTACAAACTGCAGCTCCCGGCCACGATGAGGATACCCAACTCCTTCCACGTCTGTCTGCTCAAGCCGGTTGTCCTTGGTCCCTTCTCCGCTGCTGCCAGTCCGGCTCCTCCTCCTATTGCTGATGACGACATCTATGCGGTAAGGGATATCGTGGCCATGAAGACCAAGACCGTACGGGGTCGACAGTTCTTTCTGGTGGACTGGGCAGGGTATGGTCCTGAGGATAGGTCCTGGGAGCCCAGGGAGAATGTGGGCACTCCTCTGATCCGTGCCTTCCTGTCCTGGTTGCGGGGAGGGGGGTGTGGGGGGGGGTACTGTCACGCTCCCCGGGTCCTCTGCTCCGCTCCCCGGCTCACCTGCCACGCTCCCCGCTCTCCAGCCTCCATTGCCCGCGCTTCCCAGGCCTCCTGGTCCCCGCTCCCGGCGCCCGTCGGCTTCCCAGCCCCAGCCCGGCTCTGCTGCTTCCTCCTCTCAGCTTCCTGCCCTGGCTTCTGGCACCCGGGCCGCGCGCATGCGCATTAGGGCGCACGCGCGGTCACTGACCCTTTCTTAAAGGGCCAGTGTCCACTGACAGGAAATGAAGCACACAGGTACAGGGTATAAAGGGGTTTAATGTCCAAGGGGGCGGGGCCTGTTCTTCGTGTTTCCCAAGCTAGGAGTCAGGTCTCCTTGTGTTCCTGTGAGATACTTACCTCTCTCTCTTCTAGAGCCGATCCTGCATTGCCATCCGGTCCTGCCGAATCCCGAACCCCGAACGCTGCCTATCTGCCATCCTGACAGTCCGTACCATCTCTGTTCCCAGCGGTGACCCGTCATCTCGCTCCAACGGTTCCGGACCCCGCCTGACATCATCCCGGCTTCCGAACCTGAGCTCCGTCACCCGGACTACCATCAGTGACCCCGTGGTCCCAGGGACTTCTCCATTGTGCTCTTGTGCGCGGACTGTCCTGCTACCTATAGTGCTCCGGCTACCGGACCCCTTTCCCTCATCGGGGAGTTCGGCCCAGTGGATCCACCTCCTGGGTCTGCCCATCCACCTGGCCCTAACACTATGTTTGATTTTCAGTCTGCAACTGTTCACATTAGAAAGATAGGATGTGGCATCAGTTTTTTTCTTAGATTATCAGATCAAAAACAGACATGTTTCCGAGATTCTTGTTTTGCACGTTTGTTCCACAAAAAAGCATGGACATGTGACAGTTTATAATGGGTACGTGATCAGTCAGTGAAAAACACAGATAGAACATGTATGTAACTCACGGATGTCTTAACGGGGGCTTCGGTAAATGTCGGACAAACCTGTGGAGCATTTAACGGGTACTGAAAGAAGGTCTCAACGTGCCTGATCCTTGTTCTTGATGCAGATAAGCCACCATCAGAGAAGTCTAGCTATGGCTTATTTTCCTCTCTCTATAGAGAACGCATTCATGCTTCATAGAGCCAAGCATCCAAGTACAAATGTAGATGTTGCCCACTGATTGCAATTGTAAAACAAATTACAGAAGGTACTGAATGTTTTCCTTGCTATGGCTCAAACACACATGCGAAAATTAAAAAACAAAAAAGATGGTCCAAAACATCATTAGGGGGTAATTATTACCTGAGACCACTACAATCATGCAGAAGACTGTATTGAGACTCAATTTTATACAGCGCTAAAGCTGATACGCTATAAAATTGCAATACATTTTTAGTGTTGCTATTGTAGCCTCAAACTCAAAATGGTTCTGGAAGGGCCGGCGTTAGCCTGAATGGTGCCCTGTGCAAAACTGCCCCTTGGTGCCCCCCCCCTACTACTTTTTTTACCCAGTTTACCAAAAAACAAACGAGGACTTGAGGCCATTTTTTTTATATCCTAAGAAAAGTGATCTCTTCAAATGTACAATAAACTCCTCCAGATTTTTGCTGGAGAATCTGCATTTCAAATCCACATTATTGTCACCACGTCTGATCTCGTTCTTATAGGGGTCTTCTGATTTCAACCATTTATGCTGTATCCCTGGATATTACATTACGGACAGTACATGCGGATCTCACCAATGAGGCGAACATGTATCTGGAGAATGAGGCGCTGATGCTCTTCGTGGAGAGATGGTGGTAATACCTGTATACTTGGAAGGGAGTTCTGTCATCTCTGGACTTAAAGCGACGCACGCCGTAGCCCCATTAGTGGGGTCAGCATCTACTATACAAATCCTGTGGATAAATCTACATGATACCAGACAAGGCACCATGGAGCTGGCGGCTGATGCTGTGTGTACTCCAGTCAAAAAAGTCCAAAATACAGATGTTAAAGGGGAATAAAGGAAATGAGAAAAAAAAATCTCTGCTTTCTACATAATAAAGAGTCGCTGCCTTTCAGCTCCATTGACCTGAACAGACTGAGGTGCAGTACCACATACACATCATAAGGACGGGGAGTGCTGTGTATGTGTCACTGCCTCTCTCCTCCACTGACCTGAACACACTGAGGTGCAGTACCACATACACACCATAAGGACGGAGGGCTCTGTGTATGTGTGGCTGCCTCTCAGCTCCAATGACTTAAAAAGACTGAGGTGCAGTACAACATACACACCATGAGGGAGGGGCACTGTGTATGAAGAACTATGGCATATATACTGTAATCTCTTTATTAATCAGTCTGGGCTCACACCAACTGGCAATGCTGCAAATAAGTTTGTTGGAAAATTTGTAAGATAAATCCACTCCGAATAATGTGATATTCTGCAGAATATTCTGCTTCTCCCTGCTCTGCTGCCCTAGACTGACAGGTGTCGCCCTGGGTTTGACATTCTGCACATTGACTGGATCTCCAAAGTGTGTAATACACGCTGTCAGGATTTCATTTGCCAATTTGAGTGGTCGTGTGATAACTCACAAGTGATTTGCAGACTCTGTGCTGTTCAACTCTGTTAACGGCTTACATCTGGATGACAAGACAGTTGATCAGTGAGGGTGACAGATCCCCACCAATCTGATATTGATGAACCATCCTAAAGACCCCCCCATATACTTTAGATTAAATTCTGTAAAAGACTTTCATTTCAGTGGAATTTTCTGACAATCTAAGATGCATTGAGCCTCTGGACCATCCCCCAAAATATAAAGTCAGGGAACATAAGGATCAGAACCAAATTCTGTAGGCAAAAAAAACGCTGACAGGTGACTCTGGTATGGGCTTACTCCACTATTACCATTGAGAACACAGGATTGGTTAGCCAAGCCAAATACTTTTGTGTATGGGGGAGTTGCAAACTGTCAGCTGATACATGTTGCCCAAACCATGGGCAGTATGTGTCAGCCACTGGCTATATGATCACAGCCAAGTATGTTTCACGCTGATACGTGCACACATAGCCAGAGACCTGTCAGTCACTGTCAGCGGATGGGGAGAAACCACTGGGGACCCACCTGCATGATTAGCGTACAGCGCTGCTGTCACGCTCCCCGGGTCCCCTGCCTCGCTCCCCGGCGCCCCTGCCACGCTCTCCGGCTCCCCTGCCTCGCTCCCCGGCTCCCCTGCCACACTCCACGGCTTCCCTGCCTCGCTCCCCGGCTCCTCTGTCAGGCGTCCCCCGCTCCACAGCCTCCAGGCCCCATCACCTGCGGTCCCCAGGCGGCCCAGTCCCCGCTCCCGGCGCCCGTCAGCAGCCTCACTCCAGCCCGGCTCTCCTGCCTCCTGTTCACCGCTCCCTGCCCTGGCTTCTGGCACCCGGGCCTCGCGCATGCGCATTAGGGCGCGCGGTCATTGACCCTTTCTTAAAGGGCCAGTGTCCTCCAACAGAATATTGAAGGATCAGGTACTGGGTATATAGGGGGATCCTTTCCAAGTGGGCGGGGCCTGTTCTTCGTGTTTTCTAAGCTAGGAGTCAGGTCTCCTTGTGTCTTGTGATATACTCACCTATCTCTCTCGTAGAGCCGTTCCTGCCTCGCCAACCGGTCCTGACGATCCCCGAACGGTGACGGTCTGCCATCCCGTCAGTTCCTACCATCTCCGATCCTTGTGGTGACCCGCCTTCTCGCTCCATTGGTTCCGGACTCTGCCTGACGTCATCTCGGCCTCCGAACCTGAGCTCCGTCACCCGGACTACCATCAGAGACCCCGTGGTCCCAGGGACTTCTTCACTCCACTCCTCTGAACGGACTGTCCTGCTAGTGCTCCGGCTACCGGGCACCTTGCCCTCGGTGAGGTGTTCAGCCCAGTGGATCCACCTCCTGGGTCTTCCCGTCCACCTGGCCCTAACAGTAAGAACAGGCCATGGATCCCGCCGAAGCACTAGCGGCCCAGCTGGGCACCCTGCAGCAGGAACTCGTACGACAGCGCGAGACCCAGACCCGCATGCTGGCCTTCATGTCCTCTGTGGATACCCGCCTGCACACGCTGCAAGCATCTGCCATGTCCATGGCGTCTCAGGTTGCTACTGCACAGTCCACGGCCACGGTTCCTGTGGCGGCTACCTCGGAAGCTTCTAACCTCCGCTTGGCCTCTCCACCCCGATATGCCGGAGATCCCAAGACCTGCAGAGGATTCTTAAACCAGTGCTCCCTCCATTTCAAGCTGCTTCCGCACCTGTTTGCCTCTGACCAAGCCAAGGTGGCGTTTGTGATGTCCCATCTAGAGGGTGAGGCACTGGCCTGAATGAACCCCTTGTGGGAAAAGGAGGACCCTGTGACCACTAACATCCAGGACTTCCTGCAGGCATTTAGAAACACCTTTGACGAACCCGGACGTGCCGCTGCATCCGCCTCATCACTCCTCAGGCTACGTCAGGGGACCATGACGGTAGGGCAGTATGCCATCCGCTTCCGCACTTTGGCCTCAGAATTGGGATGGAACAATGAAGCCCTCACCGTCGCCTTCTGGGAAGGACTCTTCAGCCGTATTAAGGACGAGCTGGCAGGCCGCGATGGTCCTTCGCGGACGTCTTTGATAAAAAGGAGTCAGAGGTACTTCCGCCACATCGTCCTTATGACTGTGCCATCGACCTACTCCCGGGAACTACACCACCTCGAGGACGGATATATCCGCTGTCTCCTGCTGAAACAAGGGCCATGTCTGCCTACATCACGGAGAACCTGGCAAGGGCATTCATTCGGAGATCCTCCTCTCCTGTGGGAGCAGGCTTCTTCTTCGTTAAGAAGAAAGAGGGCGACCTACGCCCATGCATTGACTACCGGGGATTGAACCAGATCACCGTGAAAAATAAATACCCCCTGCCGCTCATCCCCGAATTGTTTGATCGGCTTAGAGGAGCTCGTGTGTTTACCAAGTTGGATCTTCGGGGTGCCTATAACCTGGTCCGCATCCGCTCTGGGGACGAATGGAAGACCGCATTCAATACTCGCGATGGGCACTATGAATACTGTGTGATGCCCTTCAGCCTCTGTAACGCACCAGCAGTGTTTCAGGAATTGGTGAACGACGTGTTTCGGGACCTTCTCTACGTCTGTGTGGTGGTGTATCTGGATGATATCCTAGTCTTCTCTCCGGACCTCCAGACCCACAGAGAGAATGTGCAGCTGGTTCTACAAAGACTGAGAGAGAATCGTCTGTACGCCAAGTACGAGAAGTGTGTCTTCGAGCAGTCTTCTCTTCCCTTCCTGGGTTACGTAATCTCCGATACCGGTCTGCAGATGGACCCGGAGAAGGTCTCTTCCATTCTCAACTGGCCCCCTCCTTCCGGATTGAAGGCAATCCAACGCTTTCTGGGATTCGCAAACTATTACCGTCAGTTCATCCCTCACTTCTCTGCTCTGACTGCACCTCTCTCCGCCTTGACCAAGAAGGGGGCTAATCCAAAGGACTGGTCACCTGCGGCCGACGCCGCGTTTGGCTCCCTGAAACAGGCATTTGCTTCTTCCCCTGTGCTCCACCGTCCTGAGTTAAACCGACAGTTCACCTTGGAGGTGGATGCCTCCTCCTCGGGAGCCGGAGCAGTGCTCATGCAGAAGTCCTCCTCCGGGAAGATGGTTACTTGCGGTTTCTTCTCCAAGAGCTTCTCAGCGGCTGAACGCAACTATACCATCGGTGACCGAGAGCTATTGGCAGTCAAACTGGCTCTGGAGGAATGGCGCTACCTTCTGGAGGGAGCAGTGTACCCCGTGATCATTTACACGGACCACAAGAACCTGGAATACCTGCGGTCCGCTCAGCGACTGAACCCACGGGAAGCCAGGTGGTCCTTGTTCTTTGCCAGGTTCGATTTTCAGCTCCATTTTCGACCCGCGGACAAGAATGTACGAGCAGATGCCTTGTCCAGGTCATTCATGCCCATGGAGCAGGAGGAGGAGACATCCCAGTCCATCATCTGCCCTAGTAAGATCATTCCGGTGGCTCCTGTCACCCTGGCCCAGATACCGCCCGGGAAGACCTATGTCTCTGAGACTGACAGGCAAAAAGTGTTGCACTGGGGCCATGCCTCGAAAATAGCCGGCCATGCTGGTCAAAAGAAAACATGGAGTACAATTGTACGTCATTACTGGTGGCCATCCCTTCGCACGGACGTCGCTTCTTTTGTCTCAGCCTGCTCCTCTTGTGCCAGGAACAAGACGCCCAAACACCTGCCATATGGTCGTCTTCTGCCTCTGCCTATACCCTCCGTTCCGTGGCAACACATTGCAATGGACTTTATTACGGACTTGCCCCTGTCCTCCGGACACACAGTCATATGGGTCGTGGTGGATCGGTTCTCCAAAATGGCTCATTTCGTCCCTATGGCTGGACTGCCCTCTGCCCAGGAACTTGCTGACGCTTACATACAGCACATCTTCCGGTTGCATGGCTTTCCATCTCACATTGTGTCCGACAGAGGAACTCAGTTTACCTCCCGCTTCTGGAGGGCCCTCTGCAAACATCTGGGAGTGACTCTGGACTTTTCTTCAGCCTACCATCCTCAGTCGAATGGCCAAGTGGAACGAGTCAATCAGATCTTGACCTCCTTCTTACGTCACTACGTTAACGCCCATCACGACGACTGGTCCACGCTTCTTCCTTGGGCTGAATTCTCCCATAACCACCACGTCAGTGAGTCCTCCTCCAGCTCTCCCTTCCATGTCATTTACGGACTTCAGCCTTCCGTCCCATTACCTGTATCCTCTTCCTCGGATGTCCCTGCTGCTGATGCTGTAGTCCGTGACTTTACAACAATTTGGGACTCTGTCAAGACGTCCCTTGGACGTGCTTCCCTGCGGATGAAGAGACACGCAGACAAGAGGCGTCTGGATCCTCCGTGTTTCTCTCCAGGTGATCTGGTCTGGCTTGCTTCCAAGTACGTCCGATTGAAGCTACCATCATACAAGCTGGGTCCTCGCTACATCGGGCCGTTTAAAGTCCTCAGCAAAATAAATGAGGTCTCCTACAAGCTGCAGCTCCCGGCCACGATGAGGATACCCAACTCCTTCCACGTCTCCCTGCTCAAGCCGGTTGTCCTTGGTCCCTTCTCCGCTGCTGCCAGTTCTGCTCCTCCTCCTATTGCTGATGATGACATCTATGCGGTAAGGGATATCAAGGCCATGAAAACCGTACGGGGCCGACAGTTCTTCCTGGTGGACTGGGCAGGGTATGGTCCTGAGGATAAGTCCTGGGAACCCCGGGAGAATGTGGGTACTCCCCTGATCCGTGCCTTCCTGTCCCAGTTGCGGGGAGGGGGCGTGGGGGAGGGGGTACTGTCACGCTCCCCGGGTCCCCTGCCTCGCTCCCCGGCTCCCCTGCCACGCTCTCCGGCTCCCCTGCCTCGCTCCCCGGCTCCCCTGCCACGCTCCCCGGCTTCCCTGCCTCGCTCCCCGGCTCCTCTGTCAGGCGTCCCCCGCTCCACAGCCTCCAGGCCCCATCACCTGCGGTCCCCAGGCGGCCCGATCCCTGCTCCCGGCGCCCGTCAGCTGCTTCACTCCAGCCCGGCTCTCCTGCCTCCTGTTCACCGCTCCCTGCCCTGGCTTCTGGCACCCGGGCCTCGCGCATGCGCATTAGGGCGCGCGCGCGGTCATTGACCCTTTCTTAAAGGGCCAGTGTCCTCCAACAGGATATTGAAGGATCAGGTACTGGGTATATAGGGGGATCCTTTCCAAGTGGGCGGGGCCTGTTCTTCGTTTTTTCTAAGCTAGGAGTCAGGTCTCCTTGTGTCTTGTGATATACTCACCTATCTCTCTCGTAGAGCCGTTCCTGCCTCGCCAACCGGTCCTGACGATCCCCGAACGGTGACGGTCTGCCATCCCGTCAGTTCCTACCATCTCCGATCCCTGTGGTGACCCGCCTTCTCGCTCCATTGGCTCCGGACTGTGCCTGACGTCATCTCGGCCTCCGAACCTGAGCTCCGTCACCCGGACTACCATCAGAGACCCCGTGGTCCCAGGGACTTCTTCACTCCACTCCTCTGAACGGACTGTCCTGCTAGTGCTCTGGCTACCGGGCACCTTGCTCTCGGTGAGGTGTTCAGCCCAGTGGATCCACCTCCTGGGTCTGCCCGTCCACCTGGCCCTAACAGCTGCTTGGTCTCCGGTAGCTATTAAAAGTATGTTGTTCTCTGAAATGCTGCAATGTTTCAGAGTGACACAGACCTGGCTCTGAAGATACAGCCAGTGGCTGATACATGCTGTCCACTGTTTTGGCAGCCTTTATAAGCTGACAAGTTCCCTTTAAAGGGGAAGGCCAGCTTTAGAACTATTATTATTAATAATAAGAATAATAATAATAATAATAATATATTATAGGGTATCTGTCACCACATTTGAAAGCAGCTTGATGTAGGGGCAGAGACCCTGATTCCAGTAACTTGCAGACCTGCTTCATGCAGTTTTCATAAAATCACTGTTTTATCTGCTGCAGATCTATCACTTCTCTAAATGCTGTGCTCTACATTATGCTGCTCACAGAATAGGTCGCAAAAACCTGGTGACAGATTCTTTCTAAGCCAAGAAAACCCCTTTAACAGCTACAGCAATGCTGTGTAGAAAATGTGTAAGGCTATGTTCACATTCAGTATTTTTGCAGCAGTTTCGTTTTGCTGCATTTCTTTATGCAAATTAAACGTTAGTTTTTGCTGGTACTGTAAAAACGATGAGATTTCAGAAATCTCCTGCCACGATTGTTTTTTCTCTGAGAGAATTTGTGAGCTGCAGCATTTTTTTTTTACTCTGCGCATGTCAAGACTTTCAGCATTTCTGCACCATTTTTCTAGTCATAAAAGTCAATGAGAAAATGGAAAACTGTGCTTTTGGTGAATAAAACTAACTTTTTTAAACATGCACTGTAGACAAAGCAACTATGTAATCCACAACAAAAAAAACGCTTCAAAAAGGGGCATTTGAACTCAATGTTTCACTGCGAAGAGAGGTTTTGGCTTCAGGAAAAAAGCGGTAATATTTTCCATGTGAGCATATAAGTCCCTCAGGTCTGTGGAATGGTTACGTATTTAGGTGAATAGATGGTTGTCATTCATATCCGTAAAATGTGACGTCTGGTGACTTTTCATTATACATAAGCGCCATCTTGTGTTGACTAATAATACTACAGAGAAAATGGACCTTTATTAATTTCTTATCTTGGTAGATCAAGCTATTGGTAGATCGACTATTTCTACATTTGTGATTTTGAATTTTATACTAGGGAATATTCACGAGTCAAATTTGTTGCAGCCATTTCATATATCTAAATAGGGCTATTACTGCAGAATATGCATGGATTTCTTTATGCTCTATTCAGATTAGTGACAGTTGCAGAGCTGGGCTATGCCAACCATAGTGCAGGATGAAGCTGGTACATGACAGCAGGGCATACTTAAATAGCAGGGAGAAAGATCGATGAATAGAACATCTACATCATGTACATTCATATGGTGAAAAGAGTTTCCATTTCAAACAAGATGCAGCAATATGTTTCTATCTGAAAATATCTTTTGTCTATGATCAGTGGCATAACTAGAGTCCGATTGGCTCTGATGCAAAGTTTGGGCCTGGGTCCTCCTTCCTCCCCCCTGCATATTGGTCAGATGTATGGGCCATTGTAGCATTCTATATCCTATAAAGATATACAAGTTACCCCTCTCCCCCACCTACCCCTTCATTATCTAGTAATGTCCCCAATCCTGGACCACTTCCTGGTAAATATATCCCCCATCCTGATATGTTTATCCCCATCCTGGTATATATTTTCTCACATCCTGGTTTGTGTCCCCCATCCTGGTATTATACAGTGACGAGCAAAAGGGTAACAATGTTTTGCGCTTTTGACTTTCAGGCTCCATAGCTTTCTATCCATTACCTCTTTGAGCATATGACTACCTTCATTTTATAGACAATCATCTTGGCTATCTGATACATAAATTTTACTTGCAATTATTTAGCATATGATTAGTTATGCAGATTCCTATGTTACTGCATTGTAACTGTTTTGCTTTTGAGTGTTTGAATTTCTTTTTCTTCCTATATACTGCAAAGTACAACCTGTCCTCACATTCCCTAATAGTTTAATTTTATCAGGTTGATTCCTACGTGAAAGGTCACTGGTTCGAATCGATTACTAACCATGAAGATGATTTCCCAAGAAAAGAGAAAACGCATCATCCAGCTCTTCTATAGCGGTCTCTCGGCCAAGAAACATGCCAAAATGCATCATGTGAGTGCCAAGACAGTTAGAAGACTAGGAAATAAAGTCTGTCAGTCCATTGAAAAGGCAAGAGTTGGACGTTCAGGCAAAATATCAGAGCCAACAAGTCGGCTCATCACAAAGTCTATCAATTCTAGAGCAGCAAGCACAGCAGTGGATATGGCTTGTATGCTTTGTAATAGTGAAATTACAGCCATTCAGGCAAGCACTGTGCAATGCACGTTACAGAAGTCTGGAATGATGGCCCAAAGAAGGTGAAAAAGTCTCTACTTTAATATCATCATAAGAAGCGTTGACTCGAATTTGCAAAGAAGTATAAAAAGTGGACAGTAGAAGATTGGAAACTAGTGATTTGGAGCAATGAGATGAAAGTCAATAGACTAGGATCTAATGGGTGCAAATGGGTCTGGAAGAAAGAAGGGAAAAAGGGACTAACGGATCAAGAAATTGAAGAAACTGTCAAGTTCAATAGAGGAATCCTGAAGATATGGAGTTGTTTCACAGCCAAGAAGTTAGATACTTGACCAGGATTGATGATGGTCTCAATACTGAGCTATATGTGAGTATCCTACAAAGCAAGTTACTTCATACTCTTGGGTACTATGGGTATAAAAAAGACGACATATTGTTTCATCAGGACAACGACTTGAAGTATACATTAAGATTGGCAAAGAAATTGTTCAATGACAATGAAGTAGAGTTGCCAGATTTGATCCCCCGGTTCCCAGACCTCAACCCAATCGAACACTTATTGCTAGAGTAGAAGAAAAAGCTGTATACATAACCAAGTGAGTCGAAGAGTATGCACCAACATTGGGAATGTGTTCAAAAGATCTGGGATCAGATTTCGGTCGAGACATGCTTGAATCTGATAAAGAGCATGCCCAAAAGGATTCAAGCAGTGTTGAAAGCCAAAGGTGGATTTACCAAATACTAACATAATAATATTTTTTCTTTTAGGAGCAATACAGTAACAATGCAGTCACATGACAAGAATCTGTATAACTAATCATATGCTAAACAGTTGCAAGTCAAATTAATGTATGAGATAGCCAATATGATTGTCTATGAAATGAAGGTAGTCTCAAGTTCAAATCTGTAGTAGATGGTGAAATATGGAGCCTGAAATTCAAAAGTTCAAAACATTGTTTCCCTTTTGCTTGTTAGTGTACGTCTACCATCCTGGTATATATGTCCCCTATCCTGGCATATAAGTCTCCTATCCTGGTATACAGCCAATGGAAAGAGACAGATAGGTCTAAGGTGTTGGAGTCAAATGAATCAAGTTCAATCTGTTTGGTAGTGATGGCAAGCACTATATATACTGACCATTGGAAAACGTAATGCTGTAAAGTACCAAACACTTACAGTTGAAACCAGAAGTTGACATACACTATCTAAAAAGACACATCTTCATGGTTTTGTCACTATCTGACATGAAATCAGAATAAAACTTTCCTGTTTTAGGTCAATTAGGAACCAAAATTATTTATATTTGCCAAATGCCAGAATAATGAGAGAGAGAATGTTTTAAGGCATTTTTATTACTTTCTGCAAAGTCAAAAGTTTACAAACACTAAGAATACTATGATTTTAAACAATATGGGACAGCCCACATGATGTTATATCTTTAGACGCTTCTGATAGTTTTACTGGAACATTTGAGTTAATTAGAGACACACCTGTGGATGTATTTTAATGCACACCTGAAACACACTGCTTCTTTGTGTAGTATCATGGGAAAGTTAAACAAAAACAGCCAAGATCTCAGGAAGAGAATTGTGAACTTGCACAAGTCTGGTTCATCCTTGGATGCAATTTCCAGATACCTAAAGGTGCCTCATTCATCTGTACAAACAATTATATGTAAGTACAAACAAGATGGGAATGTCCAGCCATCATACCGGTCAGGAAGGAAGCAAGTTCTGTGTACCAGAGATGAACGTGCTTTGGTTAGACATGTGCATATCAACCCAAGAACAAAAACAAAAGACCTTGGGGAGATGCTTACGGTAGCTGGTAAGATTGTGTCATTATCCACAGTGAAATGAGAACTGCATCAACATGGGCTGAAAGGCCACTCTGCCAGGAAGAAAACATTACTCCAAAAGAAACATAAAACAGTCAGATTAATGTTTGCAAATGCACACAGGAATAGAGATGAGCGAACCAGAGCTTCGGTTTTCAAACCAAACACCAAATTTAAAAATCAAGGCTCGGGGTTCGGAATCTTTAGGCTATGTGCGCACTGGGAAATGAAATTTCCTTGCGTAAAGTCCGCAGGCTCTCAAAGATCTTATCACCTGCGGAAAAAATCCGCATCAAATCCGCACCCAAATCCGCATGCGGATTGTCGCGTTTTGTTGCGGATTTGGTGCGGAATTGGTGCGGATTTGGTGCGGTTTTTCCGCAAGCTGTTCCCTGCGTGATTTTTACATTAGATTAGGGAAAACCCGCAGCTACCTGCGGAAAAGAAGTGACATGCACTTGTTTTTGCTGCGGGATTTCCGCAGCAAAACATGCAGCTGTCAAATTCTGCCTAGTGCGCACAGGATTTTTTTTCTCCATAGGATTTGCTGGTGATTCACTGCAGAGATGTTATGAACATTTTCTGCAGCGAAACATGCAGCAAATCCACGGAAAATCCGCGTCAAAATCCGGTAAGTGCGCACATAGCCTTATGTATGAACAGAACTTGCAGAAGCAAAGCTGTGATCAGGTATGCTTGGTGCTCAGCCCTGTGCAAACCGCTTGCAGTGCTTGAACGGCGCACTTTGGAGGTAACAACAGCATGAACACATGTAGTCTGCAACAAAAAAAAAAGGTTGAAAAAGCCTGTCCACCCTCCCCCGGAAGTGATCTTCTTATGGCTGGCTGTATGTGGGAGGAGGATCAAACTGCCAATCAGTGATTTGACTCGGGGTTCGGGTTAAGCTCGAACCTGTTCAGCTAGGCTTATTTGCTTGCGGCGAACCGAGACTCGACGGAACCTTTCATCTCTACACAAGAACAAAGACCTTAATTTTTGGAGACGTCCTGTGGTCTGACGAAACTAAAATTTAACTCTTTAGCCATAATGACCATCATTACATTTGGAGGAAAAAGTGAGAAGCTTTGAGGCTAAAGAACACCTTCCCAACTGTGAAACAGCGGGGTAGCATCATGTTGTGGGGATATTTTGCTGCAGGAGGGACTGGTGCATTTCACAAAAGAAATGGCATCATGAGCAAAGAAGATTATGTGGCAATACTGAAGCAACATCTCAAGACATCAGCCAGGAACTTAATGCTTGGACGGAAATGGGTCTTCCAAATAGACAATGACCCAAAGCATACTGCCAAACTGGTTACAAAGTGGCTTAAAGAGAACCAACCATCAGGATTTTCATATACAAAGTAAAGCCAGTGTAATGTATGGAATGGAATGTGTGGAATTTAATTTATATATGGAATGTAAGCATACTTTTTGTTTTGCGATTGGATGTTTTATTTCAGAAATATGTGCAAGTAAAGTTACAGAAATGTACTGTTATTTGATTGATGCCAGCTACAGAATATCTTAACATGTGGGTCGGTTTTGCTATCTAGACTGTATGGGCTCCTTCCAGGTATGAGTCATTTCTGTCATGTGATAGGGGCATGCTCGAAATGCAGCTCATAGTCTTTGGGGTGCTTCACACACAGCGAGCTCGCTGCCGAGATCGCTGCTGAGTCACGCTTTTTGTGACGCAGCAGTGACCTCATTAGCGATCTCGCTGTGTGTGACACTGAGCAGCGATCTGGCCCCTGCTGCGAGATCGCTGCTCGTTACACACAGCCCTGGTTCGTTTTCTTCAAAGCCGCTCTCCCGCTGTGACACACAGATCGCTGTGTGTGACAGCGAGAGAGTGACAAATGAAGCGAGCAGGGAGCAGGAGCCGGCGTCTGACAGCTGAGCTTAGCTTGTAACCAAGATAAACATCGGGTAACCAAGGTGGTTACCCGATATTTACCTTAGTTACCAGCCTCCGCAGCTCTCACGCTGCCTGTGCTGCCGGCTCCGGCTCTCTGCACATGTAGCTGCATTACACATCGGGTTAATTAACCCGATGTGTACAGCAGCTAGGAGAGCAAGGAGCCAGCGCTCAGTGTGCGCGGCTCCCTGCTCTCTGCACACAGCGCTGGTAACTAATGTAAACATCGGGTAACCATACCCGATGTTTACCTTAGTTACCAGTCTCCGCAGCTTCCAGTCGGCGGCTCCGTGCAAGCACAGCGTCGCTTGCACGTCGCTGCTGGCTGGGGGCTGTTCAGTGGTCGCTGGTGAGATCTGCCTGTTTGACAGCTCACCAGCGACCATGTAGCGATGCAGCAGCGATCCTGACCAGGTCAGATCGCTGGTCGGATCGCTGCTGCATCGCTAAGTGTGAAGGTACCCTTTAATCTACCAAGGCCAGGCAGCAGACAGGGGCAGAAACAGTTAAGGCCCCGTCACACATAGAGATAAATCTTTGGCAGATCTGTGGTTGCAGTGAAATCATGGACATATTGTTCCATTTGTACACAGCCACAAACCTGGCACTGATTGTCCACAATTTTACTGCAACCACAGATCTGCCACAGATTTATCTCTGTGTGTGACAGGGCCTTTAATTATTTAAAAATCATACAATGTGATTTTCCGTTTGTTTTTTTATTCTGTCTGTCACAGTTGAAATGTACCTATGATAAAAATGACAGACCACTCCATTCTTTGTAGGTTGGAAAACTTGCAAAATAGGCACTGCATCAAATACTTGTTTTCCCCCACTATACTCATCTCCCTCCGCTCCCAAATATGGAGGTGTTTTCTGTAAGCAGTGCACAGTGGCCATCAGATGACATTGGAGTGCGTGCCATGGAGCATGATGTCACTGTCATGTGCCCCTCAGTCACAGTACCCGACAGGTCTCTGTGCTGCAATGCATTTCAGCTGAATGTGCGCCCTCGGATGCACATCCAGGTGAAGCATGCACTGGGGTTGGGGGGCCCCAGTATTCCCGTGCCCAGTTGCGATCTCTCAAATCGTTACCCCAATGTGTCTATATACAACAAGCTAAGAGTTGCAAAATTCCTAGTGTTTTTTCCTCCAGCAGTTCTTGCCCTAACAGACCCCTGCATGGATGAATAAGGCTAAGTTTGCATGAGCATATAAAAAGCAAAGTTGATGGAAAACAAAGGAATTTATATCTGCGTATTTTTCACCTTTAATTTGGTTGTAATCTGTAAACTGGACACATAGATGTGTTTGAGGCCCCATTCAGTCATCCATTTATTTTTGTACATGATCAGTTTTTATTATCAGGGTTTGATTAGTTTTTCTGATATAGAAAAAAAAAACAATGGAGAACTCTACAGCTTTTCCTAGCAGTCAGTTCTAATTTCAGAACTGGAGTGGTGCTAAGTCCCCTGCCCTGATCACATACTCTTCCTCTGGAGTCTTCATCTGTTTTCAATGTCACTATGGTCAGTCTTTTGAAGTTTGTGACGTGCTCAGTGGCGTAACTACCGCGGTCGCAGCGGTCGCGATTGCGACCGGGCCCGGGCGGTTTGGGGCCCGCGGGGACCCGGCAGATCAGCAGCCAGCTCCTCTCAGTGAGAGAGAAGCTGCGCTGATCTATCACAGTGCACGCGCCCACTATATGACCCGCTGCCGCCCCCGACACCGGGCCCTCCTGCCCGATGTCAGCGGCGGCACCGGGGCCCCCCTCCCCCGTCACCGCGCACAGTAATAATGAAGCAAAGAGCGGCCGGCGCCGCTCTGCATCATCATTCTGCCCCTGTGCCTGTGCGGTGACGTCACTCCTGTGCGACTGCTGTGCTGAGTGCACAGAGCGCAGGGAGGGAGGACGCCGCCGACCGCAGCACCGGGAGGACGAGCAGCAGTGGAAGGAGGAGAGCAGGGACTCGGGAGTACAGCATCAGTGGAACAAGGAGACGTCAGGACAGAGCAGCAGTGGAAGGAGGAGAGCGGTGAGTACTTGGTTTTTTTTTTTATATATATATGAGTACACGGTGGTCAGAGGCCTGGAGTGGGGAGGCTGCATTATACTGTGCATGGAGGCCTGGGGTGGGGAGGCTGCATCTGTACATGGAGGCCTGGGGTGGGGAGGCTGCCTGATACTGTACAAGGAGGCCTGGGGTGGGGAGGCTGCCTGATACTGTACAAGGAGGCCTGGGGTGGGGAGGCTGCATGATACTGTACATGGAGGCCTGGGGTGGGGAGGCTGCCTGATACTGTACATGGAGGCCTGGGGTGGGGAGGCTGCATGATACTGTACATGGAGGCCTGGGGTGGGGAGGCTGCCTGATACTGTACAAGGAGGCCTGGGGTGGGGAGGCTGCCTGATACTGTACATGGAGGCCTGGGGTGGGGAGGCTGCCTGATACTGTACATGGAGGCCTGAGGTGGGGAGGCTGCATGATACTGTACATGGAGGCCTGGGGTGGGGAGGCTGCCTGATACTGTACAAGGAGGCCTGGGGTGGGGAGGCTGCATGATACTGTACATGGAGGCCTGGGGTGGGGAGGCTGCCTGATACTGTACATGGAGGCCTGGGGTGGGGAGGCTGCATGATACTGTACATGGAGGCCTGGGGTGGGGAGGCTGCCTGATACTGTACAAGGAGGCCTGGGGTGGGGAGGCTGCCTGATACTGTACATGGAGGCCTGGGGTGGGGAGGCTGCCTGATACTGTACATGGAGGCCTGGGGTGGGGAGGCTGCATGATACTGTACATGGAGGCCTGGGGTGGGGAGGCTGCCTGATACTGTACAAGGAGGCCTGGGGTGGGGAGGCTGCATGATACTGTGCATGGAGGCCTGGGGAGGCTGCATTATACTGTACATGGAGGCCTGGGGAGACTCCATTATACTGTACATGGAGGCCTGGGGAGGCTGGCAGCATTATTATACATGGAGGCCTGGGGAGGCTGGCTGCATTATTATACATGGAGGCCTGGGGAGGCTGGCTGCATTATTATACATGGAGGTCTGGGGAGGCTGGCTGCATTATTATACATGGAGGTCTGGGGAGGCTGGCTGCATTATTATACATGGAGGCCTGGGGAGGCTGGCTGCATTATTATACATGGAGGCCTGGGGAGGCTGGCTGCATTATTATACATGGAGGCCTGGGGAGGCTGGCTGCATTATTATACATGGAGGCCTGGGGAGGCTGGCTGCTATATTATACATGGAGGCCTGGGAGGCTGGCTACTATATTATACATGGAGGCCTGGAGAGGTTGGCTGCATTATTATATATGGAGGCCTGGTGAGGCTGCATAATAAACATGAAGGACACCTTATACATTGAATATAGAGGTGTAATATACATAGAGGTCTATGAGGCTGCATTATACTGGAGGTCTATAGGGCTGCATTAAAATGGAGGTCGGGGGGGGGCTGTATAATACAAAATGAAGGGACACCTTATACATGGAATATAGGGGTGAATTATACATGGAGGAGTATGGGGCTGCATAATACCATCTGAAGTTTTATGGGGTTGTGTTATAATACATATAGGACTATGGGGGCTGCATTATAATATATGGAGGACTACGGAGGCTACCTTATACATGGACTATGGAAGTGCATTATAAAACATGGAGGACTATGTGGTGCAGTATAATATATGGAGAACTATGGGGTGAATTTTAATACATGGAGAACTATGGGAAATGCATTATAATTGAAGGGCTACTTTATACATGGAGGATTATGGGGGTGCATTATAATATATGGAGGGCTATGTATCTGCATTCTAATATATGAAGGGTTATGTGAGACCCTTTATACAATTATTTGGAAGGCTATGTGGGGGCTGTTATAGTATTTTGAGAACTTTATACAGGGGGGACAAAGATACAAGTATGGGATGGAAATGTTTTGTGCTGAGGGAAAAAGGCTCTTTCCCTCAGCAGCCAACTTTCCCATGCTCTGCTATACATCTCTCAGCACCCAGCTTTCCCATGTTCTGCTATACATCTCTCAGCACCCAGCTTTCCCATGTTCTGATATACATCTCTCAGCACCCAGCTTTCTCATGCTCTGCTATACATCTCTCAGCACCCAGCTTTCCCATGTTCTGATATACATCTCTCAGCACCCAGCTTTCCCATGTTCTGCTATACATCTCTCAGCACCCAGCTTTCCCATGTTCTGATATACATCTCTCAGCACCCAGCTTTCTCATGCTCTGATATACATCTCTCAGCACCCAGCTTTCCCATGTTCTGATATACATCTCTCAGCACCCAGCTTTCCCATGCTCTGCTATACATCTCTCAGCACCCAGCTTTCCCATGTTCTGATATACATCTCTCAGCACCCAGCTTTCCCATGCTCTGCTGTACATCTCTCAGCACCCAGCTTTCCCATGCTCTGCTATACATCTCTCAGCACCCAGCTTTCCCATGCTCTGCTGTACATCTCTCAGTACCCAGCTTTCCCATGCTCTGCTATACATCTCTCAGCACCCAGCTTTCCCATGCTCTGATATACATCTCTCAGCACCCAGCTTTCCCATGTTCTGATATACATCTCTCAGCACCCAGCTTTCCCATGCTCTGCTATACATCTCTCAGCAGCCAACTTTCCCATGCTCTGCTATACATCTCTCAGCACCCAGCTTTCCCATGTTCTGATATACATCTCTCAGCACCCAGCTTTCCCATGTTCTGATATACATCTCTCAGCACCCAGCTTTCTCATGCTCTGATATGGGAAAGCTGGGTGCTGAGGACAAGATAAATATCAGAACATAGGAAAGCTGGGTGCTGATAGAGGGATTTCAGGGTGCTGTGGGTGAGAGCCAAGTGTCAGAGTCATTATCCTGTACCCCGAGTGTCAGTGTCATTATCCCTTACCCCATACCTCCCAACCGTCCCGGATACAGCGGGACTTTCATGCTTTACGTTGTTTGTCCCGTTGCCACGATCGGGACGGCCGGCTCCTGGGCTCCGCCCACCCACTCTCTCTCCGCCTCCCTGCTTTTCCCTCCTACCATCCCAGTAGACGTGGCATAACAGAGAGGAGCGCTGCCTGTGCTGCTGCTGGTACAGTAAAATCTCCCCAGCGCTGATTTCCCTCCCTCCCCCCCCCCTCACCCCCGGCCGGAGCCTCTCTGTGCGGTCGGCCGGCCGCCTGTCTGTGCGGTCGGCCGGCCGCCTTTCTGTGCCGGCCGCCTGTCTGTGCGGGCGCCCCCCGGCCGCCTGTCTGTGCGGGCGCCCCCCGGCCGCCTGTCTGTGCGGGCGCCCCCCGGCCGCCTGTCTGTGCGGGCGCCCCCCTGCCGCCTGTCTGTGCGGGCGCCCCCCTGCCGCCTGTCTGTGCGGGCGCCCCCCTGCCGCCTGTCTGTGAAGGCGACCGGCCACCTCACTGTGTGGGCGACCGGCCGCCTCACTGTGGCTGCCTGCGTGTCCATGCTGGAGGCCCGCCGGCTGCCTGCGTGTCCATGCTGGAGGCCCGCCGGCTGCCTGCGTGTCCATGCTGGAGGCCCGCCGGCTGCCTGCGTGTCCATGCTGGAGGCCCGCCGGCTGCCTGCGTGTCCATGCTGGAGGCCCGCCGGCTGCCTGCGTGTCCATGCTGGAGGCCCGCCGGCTGCCTGCGTGTCCATGCTGGAGGCCCGCCGGCTGCCTGCGTGTCCATGCTGGAGGCCCGCCGGCTGCCTGCGTGTCCATGCTGGAGGCCCGCCGGCTGCCTGCGTGTCCATGCTGGAGGCCCGCCGGCTGCCTGCGTGTCCATGCTGGAGGCCCGCCGGCTGCCTGCGTGTCCATGCTGGAGGCCCGCCGGCTGCCTGCGTGTCCATGCTGGAGGCCCGCCGGCTGCCTGCGTGTCCATGCTGGAGGCCCGCCGGCTGCCTGCGTGTCCATGCTGGAGGCCCGCCGGCTGCCTGCGTGTCCATGCTGGAGGCCCGCCGGCTGCCTGCGTGTCCATGCTGGAGGCCCGCCGGCTGCCTGCGTGTCCATGCTGGAGGCCCGCCGGCTGCCTGCGTGTCCATGCTGGAGGCCCGCCGGCTGCCTGCGTGTCCATGCTGGAGGCCCGCCGGCTGCCTGCGTGTCCATGCTGGGGGCCCGCCGGCTGCCTGCGTGTCCATGCTGGGGGCCCGCCGGCTGCCTGCGTGTCCATGCTGGAGGCCCGCCGGCTGCCTGCGTGTCCATGCTGGGGGCCCGCCGGCTGCCTGCGTGTCCATGCTGGAGGCCCGCCGGCTGCCTGCGTGTCCATGCTGGGGGCCCGCCGGCTGCCTGCGTGTCCATGCTGGAGGCCCGCCGGCTGCCTGCGTGTCCATGCTGGGGGCCCGCCGGCTGCCTGCGTGTCCATGCTGGAGGCCCGCCGGCTGCCTGCGTGTCCATGCTGGGGGCCCGCCGGCTGCCTGCGTGTCCATGCTGGGGGCCCGCCGGCTGCCTGCGTGTCCATGCTGGGGGCCCGCCGGCTGCCTGCGTGTCCATGCTGGAGGCCCGCCGGCTGCCTGCGTGTCCATGCTGGAGGCCCGCCGGCTGCCTGCGTGTCCATGCTGGAGGCCCGCCGGCTGCCTGCGTGTCCATGCTGGAGGCCCGCCGGCTGCCTGCGTGTCCATGCTGGAGGCCCGCCGGCTGCCTGCGTGTCCATGCTGGAGGCCCGCCGGCTGCCTGCGTGTCCATGCTGGAGGCCCGCCGGCTGCCTGCGTGTCCATGCTGGAGGCCCGCCGGCTGCCTGCGTGTCCATGCTGGAGGCCCGCCGGCTGCCTGCGTGTCCATGCTGGAGGCCCGCCGGCTGCCTGCGTGTCCATGCTGGAGGCCCGCCGGCTGCCTGCGTGTCCATGCTGGAGGCCCGCCGGCTGCCTGCGTGTCCATGCTGGAGGCCCGCCGGCTGCCTGCGTGTCCATGCTGGAGGCCCGCCGGCTGCCTGCGTGTCCATGCTGGAGGCCCGCCGGCTGCCTGCGTGTCCATGCTGGAGGCCCGCCGGCTGCCTGCGTGTCCATGCTGGAGGCCCGCCGGCTGCCTGCGTGTCCATGCTGGAGGCCCGCCGGCTGCCTGCGTGTCCATGCTGGAGGCCCGCCGGCTGCCTGCGTGTCCATGCTGGAGGCCCGCCGGCTGCCTGCGTGTCCATGCTGGAGGCCCGCCGGCTGCCTGCGTGTCCATGCTGGGGGCCCGCCGGCTGCCTGCGTGTCCATGCTGGAGGCCCGCCGGCTGCCTGCGTGTCCATGCTGGGGGCCCGCCGGCTGCCTGCGTGTCCATGCTGGGGGCCCGCCGGCTGCCTGCGTGTCCATGCTGGGGGGCCCGCCGTCTGCCTGCGTGTCCATGCTGGGGGCCCGCCGGCTGCCTGCGTGTCCATGCTGGGGGCCCGCCGGCTGCCTGCGTGTCCATGCTGGAGGCCCGCCGGCTGCCTGCGTGTCCATGCTGGAGGCCCGCCGGCTGCCTGCGTGTCCATGCTGGAGGCCCGCCGGCTGCCTGCGTGTCCATGCTGGAGGCCCGCCGGCTGCCTGCGTGTCCATGCTGGAGGCCCGCCGGCTGCCTGCGTGTCCATGCTGGAGGCCCGCCGGCTGCCTGCGTGTCCATGCTGGAGGCCCGCCGGCTGCCTGGGTGTCCATGCTGGAGGCCCGCCGGCTGCCTGCGTGTCCATGCTGGAGGCCCGCCGGCTGCCTGCGTGTCCATGCTGGAGGCCCGCCGGCTGCCTGCGTGTCCATGCTGGAGGCCCGCCGGCTGCCTGCGTGTCCATGCTGGAGGCCCGCCGGCTGCCTGCGTGTCCATGCTGGAGGCCCGCCGGCTGCCTGCGTGTCCATGCTGGAGGCCCGCCGGCTGCCTGCGTGTCCATGCTGGAGGCCCGCCGGCTGCCTGCGTGTCCATGCTGGAGGCCCGCCGGCTGCCTGCGTGTCCATGCTGGAGGCCCGCCGGCTGCCTGCGTGTCCATGCTGGAGGCCCGCCGGCTGCCTGCGTGTCCATGCTGGAGGCCCGCCGGCTGCCTGCGTGTCCATGCTGGAGGCCCCGCCGGCTGCCTGCGTGTCCATGCTGGAGGCCCGCCGGCTGCCTGCGTGTCCATGCTGGAGGCCCGCCGGCTGCCTGCGTGTCCATGCTGGAGGCCCGCCGGCTGCCTGCGTGTCCATGCTGGAGGCCCGCCGGCTGCCTGCGTGTCCATGCTGGAGGCCCGCCGGCTGCCTGCGTGTCCATGCTGGAGGCCCGCCGGCTGCCTGCGTGTCCATGCTGGAGGCCCGCCGGCTGCCTGCGTGTCCTTGCTGGAGGCCCGCCGGCTGCCTGCGTGTCCATGCTGGAGGCCCGCCGGCTGCCTGCGTGTCCATGCTGGAGGCCCGCCGGCTGCCTGCGTGTCCATGCTGGAGGCCCGCCGGCTGCCTGCGTGTCCATGCTGGAGGCCCGCCGGCTGCCTGCGTGTCCATGCTGGAGGCCCGCCGGCTGCCTGCGTGTCCATGCTGGAGGCCCGCCGGCTGCCTGCGTGTCCATGCTGGAGGCCCGCCGGCTGCCTGCGTGTCCATGCTGGAGGCCCGCCGGCTGCCTGCGTGTCCATGCTGGAGGCCCGCCGGCTGCCTGCGTGTCCATGCTGGAGGCCCGCCGGCTGCCTGCGTGTCCATGCTGGAGGCCCGCCGGCTGCCTGCGTGTCCATGCTGGAGGCCCGCCGGCTGCCTGCGTGTCCATGCTGGAGGCCCGCCGGCTGCCTGCGTGTCCATGCTGGAGGCCCGCCGGCTGCCTGCGTGTCCATGCTGGAGGCCCGCCGGCTGCCTGCGTGTCCATGCTGGAGGCCCGCCGGCTGCCTGCGTGTCCATGCTGGAGGCCCGCCGGCTGCCTGCGTGTCCATGCTGGAGGCCCGCCGGCTGCCTGCGTGTCCATGCTGGAGGCCCGCCGGCTGCCTGCGTGTCCATGCTGGAGGCCCGCCGGCTGCCTGCGTGTCCATGCTGGAGGCCCGCCGGCTGCCTGCGTGTCCATGCTGGAGGCCCGCCGGCTGCCTGCGTGTCCATGCTGGAGGCCCGCCGGCTGCCTGCGTGTCCATGCTGGGGGCCCGCCGGCTGCCTGCGTGTCCATGCTGGAGGCCCGCCGGCTGCCTGCGTGTCCATGCTGGGGGCCCGCCGGCTGCCTGCGTGTCCATGCTGGGGGCCCGCCGGCTGCCTGCGTGTCCATGCTGGGGGCCCGCCGTCTGCCTGCGTGTCCATGCTGGGGGCCCGCCGGCTGCCTGCGTGTCCATGCTGGGGGCCCGCCGGCTGCCTGCGTGTCCATGCTGGAGGCCCGCCGGCTGCCTGCGTGTCCATGCTGGAGGCCCGCCGGCTGCCTGCGTGTCCATGCTGGAGGCCCGCCGGCTGCCTGCGTGTCCATGCTGGAGGCCCGCCGGCTGCCTGCGTGTCCATGCTGGAGGCCCGCCGGCTGCCTGCGTGTCCATGCTGGAGGCCCGCCGGCTGCCTGCGTGTCCATGCTGGAGGCCCGCCGGCTGCCTGGGTGTCCATGCTGGAGGCCCGCCGGCTGCCTGCGTGTCCATGCTGGAGGCCCGCCGGCTGCCTGGGTGTCCATGCTGGAGGCCCGCCGGCTGCCTGCGTGTCCATGCTGGAGGCCCGCCGGCTGCCTGCGTGTCCATGCTGGAGGCCCGCCGGCTGCCTGCGTGTCCATGCTGGAGGCCCGCCGGCTGCCTGCGTGTCCATGCTGGAGGCCCGCCGGCTGCCTGCGTGTCCATGCTGGAGGCCCGCCGGCTGCCTGCGTGTCCATGCTGGAGGCCCGCCGGCTGCCTGCGTGTCCATGCTGGAGGCCCGCCGGCTGCCTGCGTGTCCATGCTGGAGGCCCGCCGGCTGCCTGCGTGTCCATGCTGGAGGCCCGCCGGCTGCCTGCGTGTCCATGCTGGAGGCCCGCCGGCTGCCTGCGTGTCCATGCTGGAGGCCCGCCGGCTGCCTGCGTGTCCATGCTGGAGGCCCGCCGGCTGCCTGCGTGTCCATGCTGGAGGCCCGCCGGCTGCCTGCGTGTCCATGCTGGAGGCCCGCCGGCTGCCTGCGTGTCCATGCTGGAGGCCCGCCGGCTGCCTGCGTGTCCATGCTGGAGGCCCGCCGGCTGCCTGCGTGTCCTTGCTGGAGGCCCGCCGGCTGCCTGCGTGTCCATGCTGGAGGCCCGCCGGCTGCCTGCGTGTCCATGCTGGAGGCCCGCCGGCTGCCTGCGTGTCCATGCTGGAGGCCCGCCGGCTGCCTGCGTGTCCATGCTGGAGGCCCGCCGGCTGCCTGCGTGTCCATGCTGGAGGCCCGCCGGCTGCCTGCGTGTCCATGCTGGAGGCCCGCCGGCTGCCTGCGTGTCCATGCTGGAGGCCCGCCGGCTGCCTGCGTGTCCATGCTGGAGGCCCGCCGGCTGCCTGCGTGTCCATGCTGGAGGCCCGCCGGCTGCCTGCGTGTCCATGCTGGAGGCCCGCCGGCTGCCTGCGTGTCCATGCTGGAGGCCCGCCGGCTGCCTGCGTGTCCATGCTGGAGGCCCGCCGGCTGCCTGCGTGTCCATGCTGGAGGCCCGCCGGCTGCCTGCGTGTCCATGCTGAATGGGTGTGGATGGGGAGTGGATATGGGCGTGACTGTGAAATGGGTGTGGTTAGGGGGCGTGGCCTAAAAATTTGCCGCGGCGCGCTAAACCGTCGTTCGTACATCACGGCCAAATCGCTGCCCGTGGCGAACAATATCGCAGGTACGCGTCACACGAACTTACCTTCCTAACGACGTCGCTGTGGCCAGCGAACAACCTCTTTTTTTAAGGCTATGTGCACACGTTGCGTCGTGATCCTGCAGAAATAATGGGTGCAGTGTTTCTGCAGAAAAAAAGCCGAATTCATGCGTTTTGGATGCAGCCTCTCCCATAGACAGAGCAGGAGCTGCATCCAAAGCGCACGGAATAATTGACATGTTGCTTTTTAGAATGCAGCAATTTAAAACAAAATTTTGGCATCCAAATCGCTGCACTCTCAAACGCAACGTGCGCATGGATTATGCACAATCTTCATAGATTGTGCTGGGGACGCAGGTCGCATGCATTTATGCTGTGGTGCAATACACAGCGTAAATGCATGAAATTCAGCAACGTGCGCACATAGTCTTAGGGGGCGGTTTGTGCGGCGTCACATCGACGTCACACAGCAGGCCACCAATAGAAGCGGAGGGGTGGAGAGCAGCCGCACGAACGTCACTCCCACCTCGTTGCCGGAGGACACAGGAACTCTGTTGTTCATCGTTCCCGGGGTGTCACACGTAGCGATGTGTGCTGCCTCACGAACGACGAACAACCTGCGTCTAGAACGAGCAACGATATTTGGAAAATGAACGACATGTTCAATCAATCAACGATTTTGTGAGTATTTGGGATCGTTAGCGGTCGCTCGTAAGTGTCACACGCAACAACGTCACTAATGAGGCCGGATGTGCATCACAAATTACGTGACCCCAGCGACATCTCGTTAGCAATGTCGTTGCGTGTAACGGGGCCTTTTAGTCTATGCCCACAAAAGGTCATTTTCTCTCAAATTTTGTTCACAAATTTGTCTAAATCTGTGTTAGTTAGCACTTCTCCTTTGCCGACATAATCCACCTGACAAGATGCTGATTAGGCAGCATGATTATTGTAGAGTGCCTTAGCCGGGCTACAATAAAAGCCCAATCTAAAATGTGCAGTTTTACAGCATTTTGGAGTCCAGGGAAGTCAGAAACGCCGTATCTGGTGTGACCACCATTTGTCAGTAGGCTATCTGCCCTGTACAGTGAAAACAGGTATTCATCCGTAAAGATAACACCTCCAAACGTGTCATACACCATGGAATCTGATCATTTCCCCACCCATCAGTCAGTTGGAGACCCCCCGATGAGGATGACAAGCAAGGACATGAGCTTCCTTGAGATGGTTTCTGTTTCCACAGAAATTCTTTGGTTATGCAAACCGATTTGTTGCTGCAGCTGTCGGGTGGCTGGTCTCTAATGATCTTGGAGGTGAACATACTGGATGTTAAGGTCCAGGGCTGGTGTGGTTACACGTGGTCTGCGGCTGTGATGGCCAGTTGGATTGACTGCTAAATTCTCTGAAATGCCTTTGCAGATGGCTTATGGTAGCGAAAGATGATAATTACTTACCGGTAATTGAATTTTCCAGAACCATGACAGCACTGTACATGAGAGTGTATATCTGCCCCCAGGAAACCTACAGAAATAAAAGGGTGGTACCTCTCTCAAAGCCCCAGTGTTCTTATGGAGCATATATGATAGTCGCTTTACTAATACACATACATACAGAGGAAATCCCCGGCATTTAAGTAAATATAATTTTAAAATATGGTAAAGAATTCCACCACCAACTCCAAGGAAAGGGAATTTGTAAAGTTCGGTCATGGTTCAAGAAAATCCAATTACTGGTAAGTAATTATCATTTTTTCTCCCTTCACCATAACAGCACCGTATGAGAGAGAATAAAATAGAAGAAAACTCTAGGATGACACCATTGCAGAAAACACCTTCCTTCAAAAGGATAGGCCCGAAAGTCTCTAATCCAATCTTTAGTTTTTCAAAAAGGTAGAAAGTGATGACCAGACCGCAGCCTTACAGATTTTTTCCACAGAAGCATTAGCCCTTTCTGCCCAGGAAGTAGCTATAGGTCTAGAGGAGTGAGCCCTAATACCCTGAGGTATAATTTTGAGGGTAAGGCCTAAGACACACGGCATTAAAATCAGTGCGAGTGGAATGCAATAAAACATCACATTCCACTCGGACCAACATTAGCCTATGAGCGATTATTTTCTCAGCCATAATCGGACCGAGAAAACAATCGCAGCATGCAGTGATTGTAATGCATTACTGGTTTCTCTCGCACCCATTCAAGTCTATGGGGCAAGAGAAAAATCACACTGCACTCGCGGTACACTGGTGTACCATGAGTGCAGGGCAAGAATGGCAATCCCTCCCCTCCGCAGCGCTGGCCCGCCCCTCCTCAGCGCCAGCCCTCCCCTCCTGAGTGCTGGCCCGCCCCCCGCAGCTGAGGTCCGATTGCAAGATCGGACCTCTGTCGCAGTGACATTCGCATGACACTCGGCTCCCGCTGTGCTGCCAGTGTGAGCCGAGTGTCATCCGAGGATCGCACTAGTGCCCTGTGTGGCCCCAGCCTAAGAGCCTTGATGGGAATTGAAGATATTTGCTCAAATGGTGTCCTTGTAAGGGCATTTAAAACTTAATTTAGATCCCAATGGGTACTCAACTTTCTAGAGGAAAAAAAGCCCTAATGAACCTATTAATCTACAGGTGGTCAGTGATCTTCTGATCAAATAATGCACACAGGGCTGATAACTGAATTCTTAAGATGCTGGTGGAAAGGCTCCTCTCCAACCATTTTTGTTTTTAAATTTGAATATCTCACCTAGAGGAATCTGCTGGCACTGGGTGGACAGACTTTGACCTGTGAACACCAATAATTTGTTCCATATTCTAGCATACTTAATGGAAGTCACTTTTTTCTACTTGAAAGGAAAGTAGAGACTAGGTTCTTGAAAACACTTTGTCTAATAATAGCCTCCTTTCAAGTTACATGCAGTCAGGTGTAACCTGTGAACTTAAGGATGGAAGATCAGACCATGAGACAGCAGATCTGGCACATATCTGGTAAGTATCGAGGGGTCCGTTATTGACATGACACTGAGCTTTGTGACTCATGTCCTGTTCGGCCAGAAATGGGCAATTAGTATGACCCTGTCTCTTTCCTCTTGTATCTTCTTCAGGACTATCGGAATTGGAGGAAATGGAAGAAAGGCATAGGCCAACTGAAACTTGTAACATCTACATCTACCCCATCCGGTGATTCACTTCTATCTAGGGATCTAGGGAAAAACATTTTTACACCTGTTGATTCTTTCTGGTTGTAAACAGATCTATTTCTGGTTTTCCCCAGTCCACAGATTTGGCTGAAAATATCTCGACTTAGAAGCCACTCACCCTGACTTAGCCTGTGCAGACTCAAAAAGTCGGCTACAACGACCCTTTTAAGTGTAGGCCTGGAAGGGACAGCAAACTTTCCTCTGCTATTAGCAACAACTTGCTTGCCTCTGCCATCAGCGGTCCTAATTTGGTTCCTCCTTCGTGATTCAGATAAGCAACTGTTTGTTGTACTGTTGTCAGATAGAAAAATTACGTCTCTTCCCATAGTCCTAAGGTTATTTTAATAGAATATCTTACCGCCGCTAGTTCTTTTCGATTTGAGGAGCCGCCACTTAGAGCGGGCTCCCCAGTCCACAGTAATTGCGGCCATGGTAATTATTAGCAGATTTTTGCTACTCCAAGGTACTTCTTTTGAAAGATTTCTCTCGTTAAACCACCAGTCCAGAGAACTTAACACTAGAGATGAGCGAACCGGCCGTGGTTCGGCTCGAGTTCGGTTCGTCGAACGGAGGTCCCGTTCGAGTTCGGTTCGTCAAACGTTCGACGAACCAAACTCGAACCGCATAGGAAACAATGGCAGGCAATCACAAACACAGAAAAACACCTAGAAAACACCCTCAAAGGTGTCCAAAAGGTGACAAACAACTCACAACACAACACAAACACACGGGAAAGTGACAAGGACATATACTCATGCGAAAACAAAAGAGCTGGACAAGGAAAAAGAGGAGGAGACACAGATATATGAGTATATGCAAGGAAACATCGATGCCATTATTGTGCAACTTGAGCCCTGCTCATTTTAGGCTTCCAATCTGGATAAATTGCCTGAGCTTGCCACGTACGCCTTGGGGATCTTGTCGTGTCCTGCAGCCAGCGTTCTCTCGGAACCTGTCTTCAGTGCTGCTGGGGGTCTGCTGGCAGATAAGCACACGTGTCTGTCCACTGACAATGTGGACATGGCTCTCAGAGAACTTTTCTTCCCCTGGGTCAGCCAGGGGAGGCGAAAGGCACGCGTATTTTTGAGAGTGCTTCATGCAAAGCATCTCTTTCATTTTGAAAAGGGGGATCAACTGATGCCAGTCAAGTGGGGTGTGTGTGGCCCAATTGAGTGGCAACGAGGGAGACTGTGGTTGGAGTCCCCTCGCTGTGTTTCTAAAAGAACCAAGATGAACAAGTCATGGCTCTTTTCTTCCCCTGGGTCAGCCAGGGGAGGTGAAAGGCACGCATATTTTTGAGAGTGCTTCATGCAAAGCATCTCTTTCATTTTGAAAAGGGGGATCAACTGATGCCAGTCAAGTGGGGTGTGTGTGGCCCAATTAGTGGCAACGAGGGAGACTGTGGTTGGAATCCCCTCGCTGTGTTTCTAAAAGAACCAAGATGAACAAGTCATGGCTCTCAGAGGACTTTTCTTCCCCTGGGTCAGCCAGGGGAGGTGAAAGGCACGCGTATTTTTGAGAGTGCTTCATGCAAAGCATCTTTTTCATTTTGAAAAGGGGGGTCAACTGATGCCAGTCAAGTGGGATGTGTGTGGCCCAATTAGTGGAAACGAGGGAGACTGTGGTTGGAGTCCCCTCGCTTTTGAAAAAAGAACCAAGATGAACACATCATGGCTCTCAGAGGACTTTTCTTCCCTTGGGTCAGCCAGGGGAGGTGAAAGGCACGCGTATTTTTGAGAGTGCTTCATGCAAAGCATCTTTTTCATTTTGAAAAGGGGGGTCAACTGATGCCAGTCAAGTGGGGTGTGTGTGGCCCAATTAGTGGCAACGAGGGAGACTGTGGTTGGAGTCCCCTCGCTGTGTTTCTAAAAGAACCAAGATGAACAAGTCATGGCTCTCAGAGGACTTTTCTTCCCCTGGGTCAGCCAGGGGAGGTGAAAGGCACGCGTATTTTTGAGAGTGCTTCATGCAAAGCATCTTTTTCATTTTGAAAAGGGGGGTCAACTGATGCCAGTCAAGTGGGGTGTGTGTGGCCCAATTAGTGGAAACGAGGGAGACTGTGGTTGGAGTCCCCTCGCTGTGTTTCTAAAATAACCAAGATGAACAAGTCATGGCTCTCAAAGGACTTTTTTTCCCCTGGGTCAGCCAGGGGAGGCGAAAGGCACTTGTATTTTTGAGAGTGCTTCATGCAAAGCATCTTTTTCATTTTGAAAAGGGGGGTCAACTGATGCCAGTCAAGTGGGGTGTGTGTGGCCCAATTAGTGGAAACGAGGGAGACTGTGGTTGGAGTCCCCTCGCTGTGTTTTACATGATTTTCGAAGGGCATGACATGCCTAAGAGGTTGAGTTTCATCATCTGCAACTTGTTGGCAACAGAAAGGCTGCCTTTACACCCTTTTGAGACCGAGGATTTTCGAGACCTTATGCCCATTGCAGTGCCCCAAGAGCCGATGGCCAGTTGTCACTCCTTCTCCAAGAAAGGCGTGCCCGCGCTACCACAGCAAGTCGCACACAACCTCAATGATTCCTTGAGAAACTCTGTGTGTGACAGGGTGCATTTCACCACAGATACTTGGACCAGTAAGCATGGACAGGGGAGTTACATGTTGCTGACTGGGCACTGGGTAACTATGGTGAGAGATGGAGAAGGGTTTGCTGTACAAGTCTTGCCGTCCCCACGACTTGTGTGTCAATCCTTCCTCTGTATGTACAAGTTCCTCCACCTTCTGCCTCCTCAACCTCGTGTGGGTCCTCCACATCGGCCCAAACCCTGTGTGGTCAGGCCACCCTTCCTTGTAACTGCGCCCAAGGAATCCCACACACCTCCTTACTATGCTGGCAGCAGAGCTCAAGGCCATCAGGCGGTCAAATGTTTACTTTGAAATGTAGGGGAAATGTGAGACACCGCTGAGGAATTGTGGACGGTTAGCTCTGGAGAGTGAGACCGAGTTTCATCAATGGTTGTCTCCACTCAACCAGCAGTCAGGGAAGGTCGGGTGCGACAATGATGCAAACCAGTCTGCGACCCTTCTTCAGGGCAATGTGACACACGTGCCTTGTATGGCTCACGTGTTGAACCTGGTTGTCCAGCAATTTTTAAAACACTATCCCGGCCTACATGGCCTTCTGCAGAGGGCACGGTGTAACGCCTGCCTGGATCGACACACTCAGATGGGCTGTAAAGGATAGTCTAGAGGGAAGCCACTCACCAAGCTGGACACCCAGAACCCTGAAACCCTTTAACCCCTATACAGTGATTTGGAATTACACAGGGCCCAAGTTGATCAATACCTGTGGAAGGCTGCAGTTCCAGAGAATAGTAGTCATGCAGGGTCAAATACATTAATTGAGGAAGAGGAACCGAATGGGATGGCCAGGACTTAATCAGAAAACAAGCAGAGGTGAAATGCGGATCGGCCAACGAGGTACATAAACAGCAAGCAGGAAAAGTAGTCAGGTAACAAGCACACAAACTCATAAAACTGAACTGGGGGTAACAGTAACAAGAGGTTCATAGCATTGTCTGGCAGTGGTCTGCAGACAGGAGGGGCCTAAAAAAGGGTGTGGTGTCTTCCCATTGGTTGTAGCTGAATGATGGTACTTCATCTGTGAAATACCCACCACCTACATTCAGCCTGTGGTTCTGTATCTGTCAAGGTAACGCAACCCAGTGGGTGACCATAACCTGCGTCCACCTGCGCCGCAGGCATCGACTCCTTTCCCATCATCAGCACTATGCACGAAAGGAACACGTTGTCACCTGGCGACCGGAGTACAAATTGATTGAGTGGACTACATTGGTGACTTAACAGCCGTGTGCGGCAATGATGCAAACCTGACTGCGGCCCTTCGTCAGGGCAATGTGACACACGTGCCTTGTATGGCTCACGTGTTGAATCTGATTCTCCAGCAATTTTTAAAATACCATCCCGGCCTACATGGCCTTGTGCAGCGGGCACGCTGCTATGTGCTCACTTTCATCCTTCGCACCCAGCAGCTCAACAACTTTCATCGCTCCTGAAGTCTTAGGGTCTGGCGGTTAAATGCCGGAAATGCGATGTTCCGACACGCAGGAATTGGAATGTGCACATGTTGCAGCGTGTGTGGCAGCACCACAGAGCCCTGCTGAAATACGGTATGACGTATACCCTGGGCTAACTTGATCCAGAGGTGGAGCAGATCACGCTGCTGGAGTGGTGTCAGATTAAGGACCTATGCACCCTTCTACACAGTTTACAAAGGTCGACGAAGATGTTTAGCACTGGCGATGCCATTCTCAGCGTGACAATTCTGGTCATCTACAAGATGGAACTGAATAGGATAACTGAAGTGAGCAATAATATATATATATTATGAGTGCAAGCCAAAAAATACATACTATATATAAGGATAAGGCTGCACATCAAACTTAGATAATGGTATAATGCCTCAAGCATATGGAAAAATATTGGAATATACAATGAAAAATGCTACTTGCTAACTTGAACATGTGAATAATGAATTGCATACCTGCCATGAATATAAGGAAAAAGGAGATATTTAGCAATAGCATTGATCAATGTAACTGAGCCCCAAGACCTCGTCAAGGTATATCTCTATATTGGGGTCCCTAGCTCTGTGACCCTAACTGTGTGTCATCTCATTGCAATTAAAAACTGCTGTGGGTGGAGAGGGGTAACTAAGGACTTTCTTATATAGGAGATGGAAAAAACATGGCCGAAAGGGGCGGAGCTGTGTTCACATTCAGAAAAAAACTACATATAACTGAATAGGATAACTGAAGTGAGCACTAATATATATATATTATGAGTGCAAGCCAAAAAATACATACTATATATAAGGATAAGGCTGCACATCAAAGTTAGATAATGGTATAATGCCTCAAGCATATGGAAAAATATTGGAATATACAATGAAAAATGCTACTTGCTAACTTGAACATGTGAATAATGAATTGCATACCTGCCATGAATATAAGGAAAAGGGAGATATTTAGCAATCGCATTGATTAATGTAACTGAGCCCCAAGACCTCGTCAAGGTATATCTCTATATTGGGGTCCCTAACTCTGTGATCCTAACTGTGTGTCATCTCATTGCAATTAAAAACTGCTGTGGGTGGAGAGGGGTAACTAAGGACTTTCTTATATAGGAGATGGAAAAAACATGGCCGAAAGGGGCGGAGCTGTGTTCACATTCAGAAAAAAACTACATATAACTGAATAGGATAACTGAAGTGAGCACTAATATATATATATATTATGAGTGCAAGCCAAAAAATACATACTATATATAAGGATAAGGCTGCACATCAAACTTAGATAATGGTATAATGCCTCAAGCATATGGAAAAATATTGGAATATACAATGAAAAATGCTACTTGCTAACTTGAACATGTGAATAATGAATTGCATACCTGCCATGAATATAAGGAAAAGGGAGATATTTAGCAATCGCATTGATCAATGTAACTGAGCCCCAAGACCTCGTCAAGGTATATCTCTATATTGGGGTCCTTAACTCTGTGACCCTAACTGTGTGTCATCTCATTGCAATTAAAAACTGCTGTGGATGGAGAGGGGTAACTAAGGACTTTCTTATATAGGAGATGGAAAAAACATGGCCGAAAGGGGCGGAGCTGTGTTCACATTCAGAAAAAAACTACATATAACTGAATAGGATAACTGAAGTGAGCACTAATATATATATATTATGAGTGCAAGCCAAAAAATACATACTATATATAAGGATAAGGCTGCACATCAAAGTTAGATAATGGTATAATGCCTCAAGCATATGGAAAAATATTGGAATATACAATGAAAAATGCTACTTGCTAACTTGAACATGTGAATAATGAATTGCATACCTGCCATGAATATAAGGAAAAAGGAGATATTTAGCAATCGCATTGATCAATGTAACTGAGCCCCAAGACCTCGTCAAGGTATATCTCTATATAACTGAGCCCCAAGTTACATTGATCAATGCGATTGCTAAATATCTCCTTTTTCCTTATATTCATGGCAGGTATGCAATTCATTATTCACATGTTCAAGTTAGCAAGTAGCATTTTTCATTGTATATTCCAATATTTTTCCATATGCTTCAGGCATTATACCATTATCTAAGTTTGATGTGCAGCCTTATCCTTATATATAGTATGTATTTTTTGGCTTGCACTCATAATATATATATATTAGTGCTCACTTCAGTTATCCTATTCAGTTATATGTAGTTTTTTTCTGAATGTGAACACAGCTCCGCCCCTTTCGGCCATGTTTTTTCCATCTCCTATATAAGAAAGTCCTTAGTTACCCCTCTCCACCCACAGCAGTTTTTAATTGCAATGAGATGACACACAGTTAGGGTCACAGAGCTAGGGACCCCAATATAGAGATATACCTTGACGAGGTCTTGGGGCTCAGTTACATTGATCAATGCGATTGCTAAATATCTCCTTTTTCCTTATATTCATGGCAGGTATGCAATTCATTATTCACATGTTCAAGTTAGCAAGTAGCATTTTTCATTGTATATTCCAATATTTTTCCATATGCTTGAGGCATTATACCATTATCTAACTTTGATGTGCAGCCTTATCCTTATATATAGTATGTATTTTTTGGCTTGCACTCATAATATATATATATATTAGTGCTCACTTCAGTTATCCTATTCAGTTATATGTAGTTTTTTTCTGAATGTGAACACAGCTCCGCCCCTTTCGGCCATGTTTTTTCCATCTCCTATATAAGAAAGTCCTTAGTTACCCCTCTCCACCCACAGCAGTTTTTAATTGCAATGAGATGACACACAGTTAGGGTCACAGAGCTAGGGACCCCAATATAGAGATATACCTTGACGAGGTCTTGGGGCTCAGTTACATTGATCAATGCTATTGCTAAATATCTCCTTTTTCCTTATATTCATGGCAGGTATGCAATTCATTATTCACATGTTCAAGTTAGCAAGTAGCATTTTTCATTGTATATTCCAATATTTTTCCATATGCTTGAGGCATTATACCATTATCTAAGATTGATGTGCAGCCTTATCCTTATATATCTACAAGATGGAGCACACTGTAAGCATTATTCGGAGTCAGGTGTTGGTCCAAGAGGAAGGTGAGGAAGTACAGGAGGAGTCAAATGCAGAAGGGATAATAAGATCTACAAGGTCCATACGGTGAGCGGCACCTAGGCGGCAGTCATGGTGGGGGACAGGGATTAACAAGGGCGCATAGTATCAGCAAAAATTGTTGAGGAAGGTGCAGGAGCCCATGAAGAAATGGAGGACGAACTGGCGATGGGCATGGAAGACTCAGCAGATGAGTGAGAGCTTGCTCACATTTTGGTTGTGCGAGGTTGTGGGGAGAGGGCAGAGGAAGGAGGCACGATTCTCACCTCTCTGCCACCAACACACAAAGGACTTGGTCCTCCTGGATGCACAAGACACATGAGCACCTTCTTGCTGCACTACCTACAACATGACCCTCGGATTGTACGAATTCGAAGTAATGCTAACTACTGGGTTGCCACACTGTTAGATCCCCGGTACAAGACAAAATTTGGCGAAATAATTCCTGCCATAGAAATGGACGCACGTATACAGGAGTATCTGCAGAAGGTGGTACGTATTCTTAGATCTGCTTTTCCAGTAAACACCAGTGCTGCACAGAGTGAATCTCAACGCTTTGTCATGGATAGGAGGAAATGGTCTTTTACTTGTCCACATCTGAGGGACCGAGGGCTGGCTGCTGTGCTGAGATGGCATTGAGTATGGTGTCCCTGCAGAGTTGCACTTTTGGTCATATACCAAATGAGTTGAAAAAGGACAAATGCTGGTGGAAAGGGGAACAGGTGTGTTGGAAAGGGGAAAAAAGTTTTTGTCCGTGGGTTTCTTGGTTAAGCAAAAGTAACATTTGCTGAAGAAACACCATCTGTTACGGTGGGACTGGCAGATTTGGATAAGGTGGTATATACTATGTTACCGCTATATAACGAAAATTAATAAGAAAAGAAAGAGAAAGGTATATATCCCCATCAGCAGTCAATGTCCATCGTGCTCCCAGATGGAAAAGGAGAGGTTGGCAACTGGAAGGTTAGGTGGAGGATACAGATCTGTGTGGCTATGAAACTAATAGTTGCTTGAACCGAGTTAGACGCCACAGGGATCTGGAGACTGGGAGCCCTGTTAGCGTCACAGGGTCCACACGCCCACCCAGCCTAGGAACTCCCTGTTAACATCACAGGGGCCATTGAGTACGCTGACCGTGTGCATTGGGGCCACACCTGTGGACAGCAGGCGCATCAGCAGCAGCAGGCCTGTTAATGCCACTGGGCTGCACAAGCAGGACTTGTAGGACAGGAGCTGGTCTTAACCGTTCTGCGTTACCAACTGTGGTGGCGGCCTGCATTGACGCCCTATCCCTGCCTACCTCTGGCCTAAAGCTGCAATGGGTTCAACACATGGAGGTGTGCTCTTTCGAAGCATAATAGAAGACTGCGCACCTCCTTGTTGGCTCCAGCCCGTTTTATAACCTGGGTCCGCCCCAAACCAGGGTGGACCACAATGCACCTCCTGGAGACAAAAGCAGAGTGACACGTCATGAGTGGCATAACTAGCGTCCTATTTGGAACCGCAACTTCAATAATGACCTCATGGCTGCCACGACATGGCTGCCATGAAAAAAATATAGTTCTACCTCTGTACAAGTCACTAGTGCGACCGCACTTAGAATACTGTGTACAATTCTGGTCACCGATATATAAGAAGGACATAGCTGAACTGGAGGGGGTGCAGAGAAGAGCGACCAAGATTATTAGAGGAATGGGTGGGCTGCAATACCAAGACAGGTTATTAAACTTGGGGTTATTTAGTTTGGAAAAACGAAGGCTTAGGGGGGATCTAATCACAATGTATAAATATATGAGGGGACAGTACAGAGACCTTTCCAAAGATCTTTTTACACCTAGGCCTGCGACTGGAACACGGGGGCATCCGCTACGTCTTGAGGAAAGAAGGTTTAATCATAATCACAGACGAGGATTCTTTACTGTACGAGCAGTGAGACTATGGAACTCTCTGCCGCATGATGTTGTAATGAGTGATTCACTACTAACATTTAAGCAGAGCCTGGACGCCTTTCTTGAAAAATTTAATATGACAGGGTATTGATCCAGGGAACTAGTCTGATTGCCGGATGTGGAGTCAGGAAGGAAATTTTTTCCCCATTGGAACTTGTTTGCCACATTGGGGTTTTTTTGCCATCCTCTGGAACAACATGTTAGGCTACGGGTTGAACTAGATGGACTTAGAGTCCCCCTTCAACCTTAAAAACTATGATACTATGATACTATAACACAAACACCTCACCAGTCATCGTCTGACCATCAATAATGAGGTGACAAGTCATAGGGGCGGGCCTCTGCAAGCCATTTGGGAGTGGCCTGGCCACATCGTCAGGACACATGATGCCCTGTGGTCTATATGGGCCCCCCACATCAGGGGCAGGGCCAAAGAGTTCATTACCGGACCTAGTCTCTGATGCAGTAAGTGCCTGAGCATGGTCAGTTGCATGAAATACAGTCTCTGAAAAAAGACTATCAGCTTTAGCATGGTGTCTAGGCACAAAACAGGACTTAGACCCGGCATGGAATGCAAGTACCTGTGCAAAGAGGCTTTTCGCACTAAGTGTGGGAGCATGCGCTGTATCCCGAAATGAAGACTTAGCCTCAGGAATGGCACAGTCAGGCTGAGCATACTCACTAGGCGAAACACTGTAGTTAGGCTGCAGCTGGGATAAATCGGCACACGCATGCGCACTAGCTGCCTCTCCACACTTACACGTGGAGGAGAAATTGCTCTTCGGGTGTGGACTTGGAGATGCTGTCTATGAACAGAAGGAAAAGCTAAAGGAAGCCTCACTTTCTATCCCTCCGAATTATCAAATGCAGCAATGAATTCCCTGAGTTTGCTATAACATTAGCGTAGCAAAATGTGCATGAGGGTGTCCTGCACAGGTGCTAGAAATAGCTTGGCACCAGTGGGACAATAATGAAATACAACAGCCAGTTCTATGATGCCACTAAATGACAGTATTTTTTGCTATCATTATAGCTTATTAAAAACAGAGCAGGAGGGTGTCCTGCACAGGTGCTGCAAATATATTTGCACTAGTGGGACAATACAGAAGTCCAACAGCCACTTTTAGGATGCCACTAAGTTCACTCAGTGTTTGCTAGTATAATGGCTTAGTAACAATGAGTTTGAGTGTGCAATGCAGGCAGACGTGCTGCAAATATATTTGCACTAGTGGGACAATACAGAAGTCCAACAGCCACGTTTAGGATGCCACTAAGTTCACTCAGTGTTTGCTAGTGTAATGGCTTAGTAACTATCAGTTTGTGTGTGCAATGCAGGCAGACGTGGTGCAAATATCTTTGCACTAGTGGGACAATACAGAAGTCCAACAGTCACTTTTAGGATGCCACTAAGTTCACTCAGTGTTTGCTAGTATAATGGCTTAGTAACAATGAGTTTGAGTGTGCAATGCAGGCAGACGTGCTGCAAATATATTTGCACTAGTGGGACAATACAGAAGTCCAACAGCCACGTTTAGGATGCCACTAAGTTCACTCAGTGTTTGCTAGTATAATGGCTTAGTAACTATCAGTTTGTGTGTGCAATGCAGGCAGACGTGGTGCAAATATCTTTGCACTAGTGGGACAATACAGAAGTCCAACAGCCACGTTTAGGATGCCACTAGGTACGCTCAGTGTTTGCTAGTATAATGGCTTAGTAACAATGAGTTTGAGTGTGCAAAGGGCAGGAGGGTACAGTGGCAGGGTTGTGGGTCTCTGGGTAGAGGAAAGGAAGCCTGCCTTTCTATCCCTCCTAATGGGGAAATGCAGCGAGGAAATCCCTGACCTTAGCTACACAGACGCTGTCATCTTGTGTAGCTGTTAAACTCTGTTTTCACGGACCTGTCACCTATGGCTCTGACCCTGCCGGGATTAGCCCTTAAAAGGACTGATAGAAACTTCTATCCCTATGCTGTACAGTGCTGTGTATGGAGCGTACACAGCAGTATCGGAGATAGGAGCTGCGCCTGTGATGACTGACACCAAGGACGCAGAAGGCAGATAATGGCGTGCTGGAGTAAAATGTCCGTTTTTATAATGCAGGGACATGTGACATGGACATCCTATCACACATGCCGTTGCTTCTCTGGCTAAAAGTCCACTTAGCTGTGTGTGTGTCTGGGATTGGCTGACATGCTGGCCCGCCCCACTACACGCGCGCGCTTAGGGAAGGAAGACAAGGAAAAAAAAAAAAATGGCGATCACCATTATCCATACAGCAGTGATCTGAATGCGCTGTTCCCGCACACTATACACTGAAATTTCATAATAGTGTGAGTCACAGAGTGACTTACACTATTACAGCGGAAAGCCAGCTAGTAATTAGCTGGTCTTTTTGCTGCTAGAACCGTTCTCGAACGAATCTAGAACTATCGAGCTTTAGCAAAAAGCTCGAGTTCTAGTTCGATCTAGAACAGCCCCCAAAATCACTCGAGACGCGAACTGGAGAACCTCGAACCTCGAACTGCGCTCAACTCTACTTAACACTTCTGAAGATGGCAGGAATTTGTAATCCAGAAGACCTGGTTCTACCGACCAGAAAGTCATTTAAATAAGGTGCAATCAGGATATTTTCCTTCCTTATGTACAATGTCATCTCAACTGCAAATTTTGTAAAGATTCTTGGCACCAGGCAAAACACCATAAGGAAAACATTGGTATTGCAGGTGAAGCGGGACCCCACTGATTTCTACCGCCACCCTGAGGTATGTCTGATATTCTACGTGGAGTCAGATGTGGTCGTAAGCATCTTTTAGATCTATTACTGCCATGTAGCAGGAATTATATAAGAGTTTTACTGCTGATTTTAAGGTCTCCATCTTAAACCTTTGTACTCTTATGTAACAGTTTAGGAACTCTAGGTTCCTGAGTCTTGAGGGAACTATCTGGTATTTTTGTCAAAAACAAACTGCTGTAAAAATCCTCTCTGATGTCTCATGCTGGCACCCTGACTAGTACCTGCTTTTCTAATAAGAGTAGAACTTTTCTTTATAACGCACTCCAGTTGCCACCACCTATCTGGGATTTTATCACCCGTCAAGGAGGAAAAACGTAGCTTGAGACGCTGAGACAGGATGTTCACTAACCCACTTTGAGGCCATCAGTATGATAAATAAGGGAAGCACTCAGCCCATCCTAAGCCCCGAAACTACCGCGCAAGGAAGAGGCTATGGATTTTTTGCGCTGTCTCTTGGCACTGTAAGGTTCTCCATGATGCACTTCACTGGAACCTTGATTGCGGCCAATGAAAGGGAACCGTCCCTTTAAATATGTTCTCTGGGGAGCGGAATATTCAAACGCCGGCTCTGCTTCCAACCCGAAAGTGTTCGGGATACTATGACCCAGGCGTGTAACGTCACATCAAGCCCATTCAGAATCAGGAAGTAGCCCGAGGACCCTGCACACGTGTGTAGTGTGCGCGCCCTCAGCAACATGCACTGCCCAGACCTCCGACAAATAGCGGCAGCCGGAGAATCATCTCAGGGCAGCAGCCCGCAGGGAGAGTTAAGGGCACTTTACACGCTGCGATATCGCTAGCGAGCATACCCGCCCCTGTCGGTTGTGCGTCACGGGCAAATCGCTGCCCGTGGCACACAACATCGCTTACACCTGTCACACGGACTTACCTGCCTAACTACGTCTCTGCGGCCGGCGAACCGCCTCCTTTCTAAAGGGGGCGGTTCTTGCGGCGTCACAGCGGCGTCACTAAGCGGCCGCCCAATAGAAGCGGAGGGGCGGAGATGAGCAAGACGAACATCCCGCCCATCTCCTTCCTTCCTTATTGCCGGCGGCCGCAGGCACGGTGCTGTTCCTCGTCCTGCGGTGTCACACATAGCGATGTGTGCTGCCGCAGGAACGACGAACAACCTGCGTCCTGCAACAGCAAGGATAATTGGGAATAGAACGACGCGTCAACGATCAACGATAAGGTAATTTTGATCGTTAACGGTCGTTTGTTGACCCCAACGACATCTCGTTAGCGATGTCATTGCGTGTAAAGCGGCCATTAGAACAAGGAGAACCCTACAGCAGGATGCTGCCCTATGCCCGCATGTCCCTTCCTTGCAGTCACCAATTAGCGCTGGATCTCAATTGGGGTTCCCAGAAGCAACCCTGGATATTGAAACTACAGCAAACAACCTAATAAGTGACATCCCTGGAATCGCCATGGACTACGTCGGACCTGCATTTTTTTTGGGGGGGAGCGAATAAAGTATTGAATGAGAGACTGCCTCTTGCTTTTATTTCTTTAACTCTCTCATTTTATGTCTTTCAGGTTTCCATTTGTTGACTACTTTGGATTGGGGGATTACTCTGGAATTTTCATGGCTTTTTTTATTTTATTTTTTTTAAAAATAATTTGGTGAAAGAGGGAGTCGGGAAGTGTTTTTTAAGATAATTTTTTGGGTGTATCTGTTTTTTTTTCTCTTTATATTTACTGGGTTAGAAATGGAGGTGTCTAATAGACACCTCTCCATTACTAACACCAGTTCTTGATGCCAGCTGTCAATTAACAGCTAGCATCAACCCCAAAAATCATTACGCCGATTACACCGCACCGGGGCAATCGGAAAGAGCCAAGTAAAGCCCTAGAATTGGTGGATCTATTTTGATGTGCCAATTTTGGGGTGGCTGCAGGCTGGTATTTTTAGGCTGAGAAGGGCCAAATAACCATAGGCCTTCCCATCTTGATATCAGCCCCCAGCTGTCTGCTTTACTTGTGTTGATTATCACATAATGGAGGGACCCCAAGTCATTTTTTTTTTATTTTGCTCTCAGCAGCATCCAGAAATCTTCCCCATGCCAAAAAGCCTGTTGAATGTCTGTGCTGCAGCGTGTCAACAAACTTTAGTCAGCATCCGAACTCAACCATGGGCTTCTGTGAAAGGTCTATGTTGGGGGTCGAGCACCGAACACTGGGTGTCCAGTACAAATCCCCAAACTTTACATTTCAGGTTCGCTCATTCCTATTTGGCTACTATGACACACTAAGAAGTGCTTTTTAAAAAAAAAAGTTTTCAATTGGCATATTTTGAGAGCTATAATTTTTCTGTATTTCTGCTGAAAGTAGTGTGACAGCTTCTTTTTTCATGTTTTCATTGGTCCCATGCATTTTTTGATGTGGTTAAAGGGTTAAATAGGTTGACCACTTGATAGGTTGGGTTGTTCTTGATGCGTCAATACCGAATACGTGTACTTATTTTTGATATTACATAAATATATGTATTTATTGGTATTTTCTTTTCTTTTGCGATTTTTTTTAATATTTGCAATTTGTCCTGAGTAGAGTTGAGCGCGGTTCGCGGTTCGAAGTTCTCCAGTTCTAGGCTCGAGTGATTTTGGGGCCTGTTCTAGATCGAACTAGAACTCGAGCTTTTTGCAAAAGCTCGATAGTTCTAGAAACGTTCGAGAACAGTTCTAGGAGCAAAAAAACAGCTAATTCCTAGCTTGGTTTCCGCTGTAATAGTGTAAGTCACTCTGTGAATCACACTATTATGACATTTCAGTGTATAGTGTGCGGGAACAGCGCATTCAGATCACTGCTGTATGGATAATGGTGATCGCCATTTTTTTTTTTCCTTGTCTTCCTTCCCTAAGCGCGCGCGTGTAGTGGGGCGGGCCAGCATGTCAGCCAATCCCAGACACACACACAGCTAAGTGGACTTTTAGCCAGAGAAGCAACGGCATGTGTGATAGGATGTCCATGTCACATGTCCCTGCATTATAAAACCGGACATTTTCCTCCAGGACGCCATTATCTCTTCTGCGTCTTTGGTGTCAGACATCACTGTCGCAGCTCCGTCCTCCTGAGTCCTATCGCCGATACAGCTGTATGCGCTCCATACACAGCGCTGGACAGCTTAGGGATAGCACTTTCTAGTAGTCCTTTTAAGGGCTCAAACCGGCAGGGTCAGAGCCATAGGTGACAGGTCCTGAAAACAGCGACAGCGTCTGTGTAGCCAAGGTCAGGGATTTCCTCCCTGCATTTCCCTATTAGGAGGGAATAGAAAGGCAGGCTTCCATTCCTCTACCCAGAGCCCCACAATCCTGGCACTGTACCCTCCTGTCCTCTGCACACTCCAACTCATTATAACTAAGCCATTATACTAGCAAACACTCAGTGTACCTAGTGGCATCCTAAACGTGGCTATTGGACTTTGCTATAGTCAAACTAGTGCAAAGACATTTGCAGCACGTCTGCCTGCATTGCACACTCCAACTCATTATAACTAAGCCATTATACTAGCAAACACTCAGTGTACCTAGTGGCATCCTAAACGTGGCTATTGGACTTTGCTATAGTCACACTAGTGCAAAGACATTTGCAGCACGTCTGCCTGCATTGCACACTCCAACTCATTATAACTAAGCCATTATACTAGCAAACACTCAGTGTACCTAGTGGCATCCTAAACGTGGCTATTGGACTTTGCTATAGTCCCACTAGTGCAAAGACATTTGCAGAGCGCATCTGCCTGCATTGCACACTCCAACTCATTATAACTAAGCCATTATACTAGCAAACACTCAGTGTACCTAGTGGCATCCTAAACGTGGCTATTGGACATTTGTCTAGTCACACTAGTGCAAAGACATTTGCAGCACGTCTGCCTGCATTGCACACTCCAACTCATTATAACTAAGCCATTATACTAGCAAACACTCAGTGTACCTAGTGGCATCCTAAACGTGGCTATTGGACTTTGCTATAGTCACACTAGTGCAAAGACATTTGCAGAGCACCCCTGCCTGCATTGCACACTCCAACTCATTATAACTAAGCCATTATACTAGCAAACACTCAGTGTACCTAGTGGCATCCTAAACGTGGCTATTGGACTTTGCTATAGTCCCACTAGTGCAAAGACATTTGCAGCACGTCTGCCTGCATTGCACACTCCAACTCATTATAACTAAGCCATTATACTAGCAAACACTCAGTGTACCTAGTGGCATCCTAAACATGGCTATTGGACTTTGCTATAGTCACACTAGTGCAAAGACATTTGCAGCACCTCTGCCTGCATTGCACACTCCAACTCATTATAACTAAGCCATTATACTAGCAAACACTCAGTGTACCTAGTGGCATCCTAAACGTGGCTATTGGACTTTGCTATAGTCCCACTAGTGCAAAGACATTTGCAGAGCACGTCTGCCTGCATTGCACACTCCAACTCATTATAACTAAGCCATTATACTAGCAAACACTCAGTGTACCTAGTGGCATCCTAAACGTGGCTATTGGACATTTGTCTAGTCACACTAGTGCAAAGACATTTGCAGCACGTCTGCCTGCATTGCACACTCCAACTCATTATAACTAAGCCATTATACTAGCAAACACTCAGTGTACCTAGTGGCATCCTAAACGTGGCTATTGGACTTTGCTATAGTCACACTAGTGCAAAGACATTTGCAGAGCACCTCTGCCTGCATTGCACACTCCAACTCATTATAACTAAGCCATTATACTAGCAAACACTCAGTGTACCTAGTGGCATCCTAAACGTGGCTATTGGACATTTGTCTAGTCACACTAGTGCAAAGACATTTGCAGCACGTCTGCCTGCATTGCACACTCCAACTTATTATAACTAAGCCATTATACTAGCAAACACTCAGTGTACCTAGTGGCATCCTAAACGTGGCTATTGGACATTTGTCTAGTCACACTAGTGCAAAGACATTTGCAGCACGTCTGCCTGCATTGCACACTCCAACTCATTATAACTAAGCCATTATACTAGCAAACACTCAGTGTACCTAGTGGCATCCTAAACGTGGCTATTGGACTTTGCTATAGTCACACTAGTGCAAAGACATTTGCAGAGCACCTCTGCCTGCATTGCATACTCCAACTCATTATAACTAAGCCATTATACTAGCAAACACTCAGTGTACGTAGTGGCATCCTAAACGTGGCTATTGGACTTTGCTATAGTCCCAGTAGTGCAAAGACATTTGCAGAGCACCTCTGCCTGCATTGCACACTCCAACTCATTATAACTAAGCCATTATACTAGCAATTTTTGCTGCCAGTTTAAGGGCCGTAGTTGCATTGTCAGGGATATTTATTCTTTATTATTCTGCTGTTAATAAAGCTAGACCACCACTGCAATCTACACCACCTCTCAATTTTTACTACCACATTTTCAGTCCACAATCTTGTCGCAATCAACATGAGTGGCAAAATGACAGATGCTGGTGGAAAGGGGAAGAGGCGTGGTGGAAAAGGCAAAAAAGGTTTTGTCCGTGGGGAAGGTGGCAAAGCTCCATTATCATCTGCTGAAGATAGACCATCTACCAGCAAAAGTAAGATGTCTACTACTTACCGTGGACAATCCGATGTGCTCCCTTTTTTACGGACACGAACAACAGGAACAAAGGTAGATGATGGGCAAAAAAGGAAAATGCTTGAATGGATCTCAAGTGGTCCAACAAGTGCCCTCTCAGCCACTTCAAGTACCACATCCAAAAAACACCAGTCCTCTGAGTTGTCATCCCAATCAAACTTGATTTCTCCCAGCTCTGAAGTCTCCATCAGCCCTGCACAGTATGGTGGAACTGAGATGGCTGAGTCTGCAGAGCTGTTCAGTCACACTATAGCCTGGGAATCAGAGGTCTGCTCCCAAGCTACAGTGAGTACAGAACAGGAAATGGTCTGCAGTGATGCCCAGAACCTTTGTGACTCTGATTCAGGCCGTGAGGACCAAGTTTCGGAGCATAATGTTGACCCTTTGTCACAAACTGTAACACCTGTGGTTATAGACAATGAGGAACATACTGATGAAGATGAGACTCAGATACCCGATTGGGATGACAACTTAAATATTCGGTCAGGGCAAGAAGAGGCTCGGTCAGAGGGGGAGGGGAGTGCAAACACAACAATTGATGATGAAGTTCTAGATCCCACCTACTGTCAACCCACAGTCAGGCACTCGAGGAGGTCAACAGAGGTGGTGGAGGAGGATGCAACTGATGACGAAGTTACCTTGCGCCTTCCTGGACAGAGTCGGAGTACTGGTAGCATGTCTACAACTGCATCCTCAGCCTCCACTCTGCCTCTGAGCATTATTCGGGGTGGATCAACAGGTCGCATGGCCTCTAAGCCTTGCCTAGCCTGGTCCTTTTTTGACATAGAAAAAGATTGCCCAAATTATGTGATCTGTAAAATTTGTCATGGTTCTCTTAGTAGAGGTCAAAACCTCAGCAGTTTGACAACTTCTTCCATGAATCGTCACATGAATAAATATCATATGGCCCGGTGGGAAGCTCACCGTGCTGCAATGCGGCCTAGCGGAGCGAACCATCCACCGCCTGCCCCTTCCAGTGCATCCGCGCGCTCGTCATCTTCTAGGACTGTGGGGACAGCTGTCACACCTGTTTTTCCACCCACAACTTCCACCACTGTAACCGCAACAGGCAGTTTGCTTGGTAGGTCGTCAGTTGGTTTGGAAGGGGAAACAAGTGAGTGTGTACAGCTGTCTCAGACATCGATAGCACCAACTTTGGATGAAGGCAACATCATGTCTCCGCCTGCACTTTCCTCACAAACCTGCATTTTTCCAGGGACACCCTACTCAACACCGTCTACACACAGCAGCCAGATCTCTGTCCCTCAGATGTGGACAAATAAAAGGCCATTTCCTGCGACCCATGACAAAGCTAAGAGGTTGACTCTATCCCTCTGTAAGCTGTTGGCTACAGAAATGCTGCCTTTCCGCCTAGTGGACACACAGGATTTTAGAGACCTTATGTCTGTCGCTGTGCCCCAGTACCAGATGCCTAGTCGCCACTACTTCTCTAAGAAAGGTGTGCCCGCGCTACACCAGCATGTCGCACATAACATCACCGCTTCCTTGAGAAACTCTGTGTGTGAACGGGTGCATTTCACCACCGATACTTGGACCAGTAAGCATGGACAGGGACGTTACATGTCGCTGACTGGGCACTGGGTAACTATGGTGATAGATGGTGAAGGGTCTGCTGCACAAGTCTTGCCGTCCCCACGACTTGTGTGTCAATCCTCTGTCTGTCCAAGTTCCGCCACTGCTTCTGCATCCTCCACCTCATCTGGGTCCTCCACCTCCGCCCCAAGCCTGCCTGGTCAGGCCACCAGCGTTCTCACTGCGCAGAAGGAATCACGCACCCCTCATTACTATGCTGGCAGCAGAGCGCAACGGCATCAGGCGGTCTTTAGCTTGACATGTCTTGGGAATAAGAGTCACACAGCTGAGGAGTTGTGGTCAGCTCTGCGGTCCGAGTTTAATAAATGGTTGTCTCCACTCAACCTGCAGCCTGGTAAGGCCGTGTGCGACAATGCTGCAAACCTGGGTGTGGCCCTTCGCCTGGGCAAGGTGACACACGTACCTTGTATGGCTCACGTGTTGAACCTTGTCGTGCAGCAATTTTTAACACAGTATCCCGGCCTAGATGGCCTTCTGAACAGGGCACGAAAACTGTCTGCTCACTTCCGCCGTTCAAGCGCCGCAGCTGAGCGACTTGCATCGCTCCAGAAGTCTTTCGGCCTGCCGGTTCATCGCCTGAAATGCGATGTGGCGAAACGCTGGAATTCAACTCTCCACATTTTACAGCGACTGTGGCAGCACCGCCGTGCCCTGGTGCAATACGTCATGACGTATAGCCTGGGCCAACGAGATGCAGAGGTGGGGCAGATCACCCTGATGGAGTGGTCTCAGATCAAGGACCTATGCACCCTTCTGCACAGTTTCGACATGGCGACGAATATGTTTAGCGCTGACAATGCCATTATCAGCATGACGATTCCAGTCATTTACATGCTGGAACACACGCTAAACACTATTCGGAGTCAGGGGGTGGGACAACAGGAAGGGGATGAACTACAGGAGGATTCATATGCGCAAGACACAACAACATCACCAAGGTCCAGACGTTCATCATCACCAAGGCGCCAGGCATGGGAGCATGGGGGACAGGGATCAACAAGGGCGCATGGTAGCAGGCGAGATGTTGAGGAAGGTGCAGGAGGACATGAAGAAATGGAGGACGAACTGTCCATGGACATGGAAGACTCAGCAGATGAGGGAGACCTTGGTCAAATTTCAGTTGAAAGAGGATGGGGGGAGATGTCAGAGGAAGAAAGAACGGTTAGCACCTCTATGCCACAAACACAGCGTGGACTTGGTCCGCATGGCTGCGCAAGACACATGAGTGCTTTCTTGTTGCACTACCTCCAACATGACCCTCGTATTGTCAAAATTAGAAGTGATGATGACTACTGGCTTGCCACACTATTAGATCCCCGGTACAAGTCCAAATTTTGTGACATAATTCCAGCCATAGAAAGGGACGCACGTATGCAGGAGTATCAGCAGAAGCTGTTACTCGATCTTAGATCCGCTTTTCCACCAAACAACCGTGCAGGTGCAGGGAGTGAATCTCCCAGTTGTAACTTGACAAACATGGGACGGTCTCGTCATCTTCAACAGTCTACACGTACCAGTAGGACCGTATCTGGTGCTGGTAACAGCAATTTTATGGAATCTTTTCATAATTTTTTTAGACCCTCCTTTGCAAGGCCACCAGAGACAACAAGTCTGACACATAGTCAACGGCTGGAGAGGATGATACAGGAGTATCTCCAAATGAACATCGATGCCATGACTTTGCAAATGGAGCCTTGCTCCTTTTGGGCTTCAAACCTAGAAAAATGGCCAGAGCTCTCAACTTACGCCTTGGAGATTTTGTCGTGTCCAGCTGCCAGCGTTGTCTCTGAACGTGTCTTCAGTGCTGCTGGGTGTGTGCTGACAGATAAGCGCACGCGTCTGTCCAGTGACAATGTGGACAGACTGACGTTCATCAAAATGAACAAGTCATGGATCCAGAAGGAATTTACAACCCCTGTGTCATCCTGGGGAGAGTAAATGCTTGTGGATTTGGAATGTGCTTGATGCAAATCTAGCTGTGAAGTGTACAACTAGGGCACAAGTGCTGCCACTGAATGGGTGGGTGTGTGTGGGGCACAATTTTTGGAAAAAAAGGGATACTCCGCTTGGAGTAACCCTTGCTTACATTGTTTTTAAAAGAAGACAAGATGAACAAGTCATGGTTCAGCAAAGACTTTATCTACCTACCCCGGTGTCATGCTGGGGACGGTTAATTATGGCGTATTTTTGAATGTGCTTGATGCAAATCAAAACATCCTGTTTGCAACTAGGGCCCAAGTGCTGCCACTGATGGGGTGGGTGTCTGTGTGGCCCAATTTTTGGAAAAAAGGGAGACTCCGCTTGGAGTAACCCTTGCTTACATTGTTTTTAAAAGAAGCCAAGATGAACAGAGCTGGGATCAGGAAAGACTTTGCTACCTACCCTGGTGTCATCCTGGGGACGGTTAATTATGGCGTATTTTTGAATGTGCTTGATGCAAATCTAGCTGTGAAGTGTACAACTAGGGCACAAGTGCTGCCACTGAATGGGTGGGTGTGTGTGGGGCACAATTTTTGGAAAAAAGGGAGACTCCGCTTGGAGTAACCCTTGCTTGCTGTGTTTTTAAAAGAAGCAAGATGAACAGAGCTGGGATCAGGAAAGACTTTGCTACCTACCCTGGTGTCATCCTGGGGACGGATAAGAATGGCGTATTTTTGAATGTGCTTGATGCAAATCTAGCTGTGAATTGTACAACTGGGGCACAACTGCTGCCACTGAAGGGGTGGGTGTGTGTGGGGCCCAATTTTTGGAAAAAAAGGGAGACTACGCTTGGAGTCACCTTGCGGTGTTTTACATGATTTTAGAAGGGCGTGCCATGCCTATATCTGTGTGTCCTCCTCTTTTTCCTTGTCCAGCTGTTTTGTTTTCGCATGAGTATATGTCCTTGTCACTTTCCCATGTGTTTGTGTTGTGTTGTGAGTTGTTTGTCACCTTTTGGACACCTTTGAGGGTGTTTTCTAGGTGTTTTTATGTGTTTGTGATTGCCTGCCATTGTTTCCTATGCAGTTCGAGTTCGGTTCGTCGAACGTTCGACGAGCCAAACTCGAACGGGACCTCCGTTCGGCGAACCGACCTCGAGCCGAACCGGGACCGGTTCGCTCATCTCTAGTCCTGAGTACACTAATAACCGCATATATGGTGGAAAACTACTGTTTGGGAGCACAGCAGAGCTCAGAAGGGAAGGAATGCCATTTGATATTTGGAGTGCAAAATTGTCTGGAATAGATAGCAGATGCAATGTCATGTTTGCAGAGACCCTGATGTGCCTTAACAGTAGGAACTCCCCTTAAGGGACCCCATTTTGGAAACAACTCTCTTCAAGGAATTTATCTCGCTGTTTGGTGAGTACCTTGAAACCACAGGTGCTTTACAAAATTATATAACGTTGAGACCAGTAAATGAAAAATACATTTTCCCCACAAAAATGATTTAGCCCCACATTTTCAATTTCACAAGGTTACAGGAGAAAATTGACAAAACAAATTGTTGTGCTATTTCTCCTGAGTATATGGTGGTAAACTACTTTTTGGGGGCGCACGGTAGGCCTTGAAAGGAGAGAGTGCTATTTGAATTTTAGAGAGACATTTTGGCTGGAATAAATTGAAGACTCCTTGTCACATATGAAGAGCCTCCTGATATGCCAAAACAGCGGAAACCCCCACTAGTGAACCCATGTTGGAAACTACACCTCTAAAGGAATTCATCTATTGGTGTAGTGAGAATTTTTTATCCCCCAAGCGATTCACAGAATTGTATAAAATTGGGTTGTGTAAATGATAAATTCCCATTTTCATCAAAAAAATGTTTCTTTGGCCCCAAGTTTTTAATTTTCAAAAGGGGTAACAGGAGAAAAAAAACTGTACAATTGGTTACGCACTTTATCTTGAGTATGCAAATACCCCATATGTGGCTGAATACTACCTTTGAGGCACAGTGCAAAGCTCAGAAGGTAAGGAGCGCCATATTGCAGTGCAGATTTTGCTGGAATGGATGAAGGATGCTATGTCACATTGGCAGAAACCCTGACATGCAAGAAAAGTACCCCCCATAAGTAACCCCATTTTACAAACTACATCCTTTAATGAATTAATCTAGTGGTGCATTAAGCAAATTGACTCCTTATGTACCTCACCAGATTTTATACCATTGGGAGGTGAAGAAAGAAATTTTAACACAAAAATATTGCTTTAGCCCCAAATATTTAATTTTCATAAAGGGTAATTGGAAAAAATGGACCACAGTTGTTTGTGCAATTTCTCCTTAATACGCCAATATCTTCCATGTAATTGGGAACTACTTTTCAGGCACATTAGAAAGCTCAGAAGGGAAGGAGCGCCATATTATCCCGCAGATTTTGCTGTTATGGTTTGCGGGTGCCATGGCAGATTGGCAGAGCCCGTGATGAGCCAGAACTACAGAACCCCCTCATTTTATAAAGTATACCCCTTAGTGAATTAATCTAGGAGTGCAGTGATCATATTGACACTACAGGAATCTTATACAATTGGGCAGGAAGAAAAAATAATTACATTTTTACCCCCCAAAAAATATTTTAGCACCAGATTTTCATTTTTACATGAGGAAATGGATAAAAATTGCAACAACATTTCTCAAACAATTTCTGCTAAACGTGGCAATGTCCCACATGTGGCTGTAAAGTATTGCTTAGCCACGCAGCGAGAATCGGGGGAGAAAAGGAGCCCTTAAGTGACCGCAGAATTATTATTATTATTATTTATTATTATAGCGCCATCAATTCCATGGCGCTTTACATGTGAAAGGGCTAAACATAATAGGAACAAGTACAATAATCATAAACAATACAAGACACAGACAGGTACAGGAGGATAGAGGTTCCTGCCCGTGAGGGCTCACAGTCTACAAGGGATAGATGAGGATACAGTAGGTGAGGGTAGAGTTGATTGTGCGGCGCTGTATCAGACTGAGGGTTACGGCAGATTGTAGGCTTGTCGAATTCCCTTGAAGTGACCCTATTTTGGAAATTACACCCCTCTGGGAATTCATTCACAGGTGTATTGATGACTTTGACTCCATGGGTGTTTCCAGAAACAAGCAGCAATGGATGTTGCAGAGTGGAAATTGCAAATCTGCCATTGCAGTGCCCAGTGCATTGAGCCCAACTCGTTCTTCTGGTGACACGCACCCTGTAAATTAAGTGGGCTTTCCTCACTACAGTAATGCCGAACATGTGAACACTAAATGTGCTTTAGGCACGCTGTGGGGCTCAGGAGGGAGGAAGGCATTTGGATTTGGGAGGCTAGAATTTCCTGGATTTCTTTAGGGGGGCGAGGAGCCAGAATGCTTTTCCACAGTTACCAGTAACATGAAAAACACCTATAATTCCATTGACAGATAACAGACCTGAGTGGGGACTTGTACTTTTTTTGGGATTGAATTGAAGCTTTTATTGGCAACATTTTACATTAAACATTTTTGGTCCACATTTATCTTGTGCTGTACTCAGATTCAGATGAAACCCCCAAGGAATTCAGTCACTATAACGAGGCAGCAAAGTTAATGGGGCTTTACACTCAGTGATATCGCTAGCGAGTGTACCCGCCCCCGTCGTTTATGCGTCACGAGCAAATCGCTACCCGTGGCGCACAACATCGTTAGGACCCGTCACACATACTTACCTGCCTAACAACGTCGCTGTGGCCGGCGAACTGTCTCCTTTCTAAGGGGGCAGTTCGTGCGGCGTCACTAAGCGGCCGCCCAATAGAAGCGGAAGGGCGGAGATAAGCGGCTGTAACATCCCGCCCACCTCCTTCCTTCATTGCCGGCGGCCGCAGGTAAGCTGTAGTTTGTCATTCCCGAGGTGTCACACATAGCGATGTGTGCTGCCTCGGGAACGACGAACAACCTGCGTCCTCAACAATCAACGATTTTTTTAAAATGAACGACGTGTCAACGATGGACGATTTGGTGAGTATTTTACATCGTTAACGGCTGCTCGTTGGTGTCGCTAACGATGCCGGACGTGCGTCACAGAATCTGTGATCCTGGCGATATATCATTAGATACGTCGTTGCGTGTAATGGGGCCTTTACTCTGAACTCTGTTCAACCTTGTCTTTTTCAGGAGGTTGCAAAAATAGTTGACTGTGCTTTTATGTAAACTTAAAAAGACAGACACTGCCAGATCATAGGCCAGAGAGTCCAAAATGACTCATGTCTCATTGTAGGCAATCTTGCGTTGGGGGAATTTTCTGAATTGTGTATTTCAAAGAGTTACACGTAAACCCTATGTAAAGGCTTAATGTAGAGCGCAGGATAAATGTGAGGCGAGTCGTACTGCAACCTTTGGGAGGCAGAATAAACAAAATAGCAGATGAAGAATTGTTTTTTTTACACCATTCACCGTGCGGTATAAGTGATAAGACGGCTTTATTCTTCAGTTCAGTACGAGTACAGTGATATCAGACTTATTAAGTCTTTTTACAGTATGTTTGGCTGCTATCACACATTGATAAGCCCTTTTTTTTTAATTTTTTTGCATCACTATAGTTTGAGACTATAATTTTTCTAGATTTCTGTTGACAGTCATGTGAGGGCTTGTTTTTTTGCGGGATTAGTTGACGCTTTTAGTTGTACCATTTTCGAGCACATAACGTTTTCTATTATGATTTTTGGGAGGCAGAATGAACATGGAACTGCAATTCAGGAATAGTTTTTTGTTTCACTGTGTGGAAAAACTGGTAAGACGGCTTTAGTCTTCTGGTCAGTACGATTACAGTGATTAGAAGTTTATATAATTTTTTTATATTTTGCCACTTTTCTATAATAAAAACAATTTTATAGAAAAAAAGAATTGTTTTTGCATTGCTGTATTCTGAGAGCTGTATCTTTTCTTTTTCCGCTGTCAGAACTGTATGGCGGCTTATTTTTTGTGGGACAGGTTGACTGTATCAGAGACACCATTTTTATTTACATACGACTTTTTGATCACGTTTTATTTCAGTTTTTTTCGGCAGTATGATGATATAGCATAGGTTTTTGCCACATTCTTTATATATGTTAACTAGTGTGAGTTTTATAGATCGGTTTGTTCCAGACACGACGATACCGAATGTGTTCTTTTTTATTTTTCCATAAATATACACATTTATTGGTATAATTTATTTTCATTATTTACTTGAAACGTTTTTAAAAATATTATTTTCACTATTTTTATTTTACTTAATCCCCTATGGGACTGTAACTTTTATTAGTCTGATCACTGCTATAATGAATTACAATTCACATGCACTGCAATGCATTACACCTGTCAGTGTTACAACGGCAGAAACCCTTTAAACCATGCCAAGAGTATGGTCTAACAGGCCACTGTAGAGGGCAAACCCAGAGGTCAAACCTGGGGTTGCTATGGCAACGATATCTAGCACTCCCTCTCCTAGCCTTCTAAATGCTGAGATTTCTATTGATCGCAGCATTTAGGGGGCTAAATTGTCAGAGGCAGTGTGCGTATGTGCCCTGGTTGTGATAGCCAGAGCTCAAATATCACTTAAGCCAAGCTCCTGGTGGCCTTCGTGCATGCATAGCTCCTGTGCCTACATGATTGCTCTTATGTACCTATACGTCATCAGTAGAGATGAGCGAACTGGTCCCGGTTCGGCTCGAGGCCGGTTCGCCGAACGGGGGTCCCGTTCGAGTTCGGTTTGTCGAACGTTCGACGAACCGAACTCGAACGTATAGGCTATAATGGGAGGCAATCACAAACACATAAAAATGCATTATAAATGTACACAAACAGTTAATAAACATTGCCATAACACTTACCGGTCCTCGCGATCCCTTCTGCACTCTGTCTCCTGCCGCTATTCCATCCGATGATCGCTGAATCCTCCCGGTGACCTGCACTGCCAGCAGAGATGCAGGACCTATCGTGACGTCAAAATAGCCATGTGACCAGTCACGTGGCTATTATCTCATTGGCTACAGACTGGTCACATGACTATGACACGTCATGTAGGACCTGCGAGTGCATCTCTCCGGTACACGGTGCACATATGTGTATCGCCGTGTACCGGCGACATGCTCTAGCACACGGTCGACTCCCCGTTCCGTTAGGGACCGGCTGACACAGCCGGTCATTAACGGAGATCACCGTTGCCATAGCAACGCAGTTAGCGGTGACGTCACCGCTAACCGCGGCTCCGAGAGCACCGTTGCTATGGTAACGCGTCTGTCAGCGTTACCGCTGTTACCGCTAGCAGCCAGCACTGATCACTCACGGAGTGAAGGCTGCACGCTGCTTCCCGATTGTAGTGATGATTGTAGTGAGGATGGAGGTTCCCCAGCCCCAAGTGATGAGCTGGTGAATCTCATCCTCACTACAATCGTCACTACTACTACACTAGAAAGAAAGAAGACAGAAGAGCAGGATCGTGGAGGGCTGACAGGGGGTAATAAAGATGGAGTCTCTAATGTGTCTGTGTATTTATTTCTATTAAAGTATTTTTTCTCTGTGTGGTGTCTTTTTTTTAACCCTTTATTGGAGATTCTTAATGGCCGGGTCAAACGTGCCTGACATTAAGAATCTCTGGCTAATTAGTGAGTAACCTCGGCACTCTATATCTCCCAGACTAAGTCAGTAAGTCACAATGGATAGTAATGCAAAATCACTCTTTATTGGTCCGTATTAAGAAAATTTTTTTTTCATAAGCATATATGTTTTTGTCCAAAACAAGTTACAAATGACGTTTCCGCCTGAGCCTTCGTCAGATTGGACTTATCTGCATGTAATCATGAAAAATGACAATAATCAGTATCACATAAGAGTGAGAGAACAATAACATAAACTCGAACAATGTAGAGGTACAATTGGGATGCAGCAAAAAAATTGCAACACAGCAAGAAATGAAACACATGATACAAATGTCATAATACAGTACAAGGACAATATAGTAATGACAAATATGGGGTCAGAGTAGGCTTATACAGCTCTGGTACGAAAGAGATGTCAATCATAAAGTAACATGTGCAGTAGGTGTAGAGCTACAGTATGCATGGCAGAGCTAATGGGTAGACCGACCATAGAAAAAGAACGGAGAAAAAGTGGAGAAAAAATGGAGAAAAAGTGGAGAAAAAGTGGAGAAAAAGTGGAGAAAAAGTGGAAAAAAAATGGAGAAAAAGTGGAGAAAAAGTGGAGAAAAAGTGGAGAAAAAGTGGAGAAAAAAATGGAGAATAAGTGGAGAATAAGTGGAGAATAAGTGGAGAATAAGTGGAGAATAAGTGGAGAATAAGTGGAGAATAAGTGGAGAATAAGTGGAGAATAAATGGAGAATAAATGGAGAAAAAGTGGAGAAAAAGTGGAGAAAAAGTGGAGAAAAAAATGGAGAAAAAGTGGAGAAAAAAATGGAGAAAAAGTGGAGAAAAATGGAGAAAAAGTGGAGAAAAAGTGGAGAAAAAGTGGAGAAAAAAATGGAGAAAAAAATGGAGAAAAAGTGGAGAAAAAGTGGAGAAAAAAATGGAGAAAAAGTGGAGAAAAAAGTGGAGGAAAAAGTGGAGAAAAAGAAGGAGAAAAAGTGGAGAAAAAGTGGAGAAAAAGTGGAGAAAAAGTGGAGAAAAAGTGGAGAAAAAGTGGAGAAAAAATGGAGAAAAAGTGGAGAAAAAGTGGAGAAAAAAATGGAGAAAAAAATGGAGAAAAAGTGGAGAAAAAGTGGAGAAAAAATGGAGAAAAAGTGGAGAAAAAGTGGAGAAAAAAGTGGAGAAAAAGTGGAGAAAAAGAAGGAGAAAAAGTGGAGAAAAAGTGGAGAAAAAGTGGAGAAAAAGTGGAGAAAAAGTGGAGAGAAAGTGGAGAAAAAAATGGAGAAAAAGTGGAGAAAAAGTGGAGAAAAAAATGGAGAAAAAGTGGAGAATAAATGGAGAAAAAGTGGAGAAAAAGTGGAGAAAAAGTGGAGAAAAAGTGGAGAAAAAAATGGAGAAAAAGAGGAGAAAAAAGTGGAGAAAAAGTGGAGAAAAAGTGGAGAAAAAGAAGGAGAAAAAGTGGAGAAAAAGTGGAGAAAAAGTGGAGAAAAAGTGGAGAAAAAAATGGAGAAAAAGTGGAGAAAAAGTGGAGAAAAAAATGGAGAAAAAGTGGAGAAAAAGTGGAGAATAAATGGAGAAAAAGTGGAGAAAAAAATGGAGAAAAAGTGGAGAAAAAGTGGAGAATAAATGGAGAAAAAGTGGAGAAAAAGTAGAGCACCCTTTGGTGCCTTTCATGTGGCACTAAGGGGTGCTTAGCTTTGTATTTTGCCAAAAAAATGAAAAAAAAAATGACGTAGGGTTCCCCCTAGTTTTGTAGCCAGCTAGGCTAAAGCAGACGGCTGCAGCCTGCAGACCACAGCTGGCAACCTCACCTTGGCTGGTAATCCAAAACTGAGGGCACCCCACGCTGTTATTTTAAATTAAATAAATAATTTAAAAAAAAAAAAAAACACGTAGGGGTCCCCCAAAATTGGATCACCAGCCAAGGTAAAGCAGACAGCTGGGGCCTGATATTCTCAGATTAGGGAGGTCCATGGTTATTGGACTCTCCCAAGCCTAAAAATAGCAGGCCGCAGCCGCCCCAGAAGTGGCGCATCCATTAGATGCGCCAATCCTGGTGCTTCGCCCCAGCTCATCCCGCGCCCTGGTGCGGTGGCAAACGGGGTAATATATGGGGTTAATACCAGATGTGTAATGTCACCTGGCATCAAGCCCTGGGGTTGGTGAGGTCAGGTGTCTATCAGATACCCGACATCACCAACCCAGTCAGTAATAAAAAAAAATAGACGACAAACACATTTTTATTTGAAAAAACACTCCCCAAAACATTCCCTCTTTAACCAATTTATTAGAATGAAAAACAAATCCAGGTCTGGTGTAATCCAAGGGGTTGCCATGACGATCCACACTGTCCCAGTCAATGAAGAGCAGGATGTTCCCCATTGGCTGGGAGAGCAGTGCAGTGACCTGAGCTAACATCAATGGGTCAGCCCAGGTCACTGCAGGGGATGACAAGTGCTGCTGTCAGCGAGGTACATTACCTGCGCTGATCTCCAGCACACCGACAGCCCCTGTCACTGAGTTCAATGACCGGCGCCTTCACAGCCAAATATCGCGAGAGGTCCGTGACGTCACCGCTAGTCAGTCTCGGGTCGGAAGCAAGAGGTGATGTGACAAGCGGCGGCCATGGAGGACAGTGACAGCGCTGAGGTCGGGATGGCGGGACTTCATCCCCGCAGGTAAGCCGAGCGGGGGGGGGGATGTGTGTGTGTGTGTGTATGTATGTGTACGTGTGTGTGTGTATGTATGTGTACATGCCGCGTGCAGGAGGGGACGGAGTGAGCTGAGCGGGAAGTGTGGGCTTCCTGCACGTAACTAAGATAAACATCGGGTTACTAACCAAAGCGCTTTGCTTGGATACCCGATGTTTATCTTGGTTACCAGCTTCTGGCAGGCTGCCAGCGATGGCTCCTGCACACCGTAGCTGTAAAAAGCCCTGCTTTTTGCTGCTAGAACCGTTCTCGAACGTATCTAGAACTATCGAGCTTTTGCAAAAAGCTCGAGTTCTAGTTCGATCTCGAACAGCCCCAAAAATCACTCGAGCTTAGAACTGGAGAACCACGAACCGCGAACCGCGCTCAACTCTAGTCATCAGTCGAGAGCACTTTCCCAACTATGACATATGAGCATGGCAAAGGCAGTGAATGTGTCTCAGTAAACACAAGTAAAATATATATCTTTGTACCGTGTTAGCCAGTAGAGATAAAAAAATTTTGTTTAAAAGAACAGAGTCCTCGGTGGTTGATATCTTTTAATGGCTAACTGAAAAGATGGTAATAATAGCAAGCTTTCGAGACTACTCAGGTCTCTTCATCAGGCAGGTATAACACAAAATCTGAAGAGTCACATATTTATACACAACAGGACTTAGAATAGTGCAGTATTCTATGTCCTGTTGTGTATAAATATGTGACTCTTCAGATTTTGTGTTATACCATGCCTGATGAAGAGACCTGAGTAGTCTCGAAAGCTTGCAATTATTACCATCTTTTCAGTTAGCCATTAAAAGATATCAACCACCGAGGACTCTGTTCTTTTAAACAAAATTTTTTTATCAGTAAACACAAACTATTTATCGTCCCATTTTCCTGTCCTTCAAAACATGGGAGGTTTATTTTTACAGGCCCAAAAAAACAAAAACACAATTTTAAAGGTAACAAGATCCTAAGCAGCAGACACTGCGGCGAGGACCGCAACTTTCATACACATAGTTTGTGCCTGATGCCTCAGTACGGCCGCCATCATTCCTCTGTACGGCCCAGTCCCTCCTCTGTACGGCCAACATCCCTCCTCAGTGCACCGTCCCTCTTCTGTATGGCTGCCATCCTCCCTTCTGTACAACGACCCCCCCACTGTACGCTGTCCCTTATCTGTATGCTGTCCCCCCTCTTTATATGGTCCCTCCTCAGTACAGCCACTGTCCTTCTTCGGTGCTACCTCCCTCCTCTGTACGGCCTCCGTCCCTCCTCTGTACGGCCTCCGTCCCTCCTCTGTACGGCCTCCGTCCCTCCTCAGTATATTGTCTCTCCTCTGTATGGCCACCGTCCCACCTCGATATACTGTCCCTCCTCTGTACGGCCTCCTTTCCGCCTCTGTACACCGTACCCCCTCTGTGCGCCATCCCTCCTCTGTACTGCCAAGTCCAGCCTAAGAGCAGTGTCCCTCCTCTGTACAGCCGTCTTTCCGCCTGTGCGCTGTACCTCTTCTGTATAGCCATCTCGGTGCACCGTCCCTCCTCTGTACGGCTGCCATCCCTCTGTACAGTCACCATCTCTATGCACAGTCCCCTCCTCTGTGCAAAGTCCCTTCCACGGTGCACAGTTCCCTCCTCGGTGCACAGTCCCCATCTCTATGCACAGTCCCCTCCTCGGTGCAGTCACCATCTCTATGCACAGTCCTTTCCTCGGTGCACATTCCCTTCTCTGTACAGTCCCAATCTCTATGCAGTCCCCTCCTCGGTGCACAGTCCCTTCCTTGGTGCACAGTCCCTTCCTCGGTGCACAGTCCTTTCCTCGGTGCACAGTCCCTTCCTTGGTGCACAGTCCCTTCCTCGGTGCACAGTCCTTTCCTCGGTGCACAGCCCCCTCCTCGGTGCACAGCCCCCTCCTCAGTGCACAGTCCCTTCCTCGGTGCACAGTCCTTTCCTCGGTGCACAGCCCCCTCCTCGGTGCACAGTCCCTTCCTCGGTGCACAGTCCCTTCCTCGGTGCACAGTCCCTTCCTCGGTGCACAGTCCCCTCCTCGGTGCACAGTCCCCCCCTCGGTGCACAGCCCCCTCCTCAGTGCACAGTCCCCTCCCCCACTCGGTGCACAGTCCCTTCCTCGGTGCACAGTCCCCTCCTCGGTGCACAGTCCCTTCCTCGGTGCACAGTCCCTTCCTCGGTGCACAGTCCCTTCCTCGGTGCACAGTCCCCTCCTCGGTGCACAGTCCCTTCCTCGGTGCACAACCCCTTCCTCGGTGCACAGTCCCCCCTCGGTGCACAGTCCCCCCTCGGTGCAAAGTCCCCCCCTCGGTGCAAAGTCCCCCCCTCGGTGCACAGTCCCCCCCTCGGTGCACAGCCCCCTCCTCGGTGCACAGTCCCCCCCCTCGGTGCACAGTCCCCCCCCCTCGGTGCACAGTCCCTGCTCAGTACGTCATCCTCCCCCCCCCCTTCTTATATTGTCCCTCTTCTGTATATTGTCCCTGCTCTATGCACCGTCCCGCTTCCGTACGGCCGCCGTAGCCCGTCTCTGCCCCCTCCCATACGCTGCTGGCAATGGCAGCTCTCCATGGAGACGGCGCTGATCCCGCCTCCTCTTCGCTGACCTACACGTAGACATTGTGCGGTTGTTTCCGGGGCAGCAGTCACCGGTTTCCGCTTTGAAGGCTCCTTTCGCTCCGATCCTCCTCCGCATCTGCCACGCTTACAAGAGGTGCTCGTCCTCTACATCCGGGATACGGCCGGGGTGAGTGAGAGCCGGGGGCCGGCGCCGTGACATCCCGGGTACGGTGCAGGGCCGGAGTCAGCGGTGCAGGTGCCGGCTCTGTGCACGGATTACTGCGGTTATGTCGGCACTCCCACAGGAGGCGCAAGCTGCAAGGACCACTATTGTTCCCTGTTATCAACTCTTTCTGACTGCTAGGCGCCGGTGTATGTTCCTAGCAGGCAGCGCTGCAGGCGCCACCATTATTATCTGTATTTTATTATGCCATCGGGTAGCCTTGGTAATGGTGTCATCTGCCCCTGATCAGCTGTTTCTTAGAGGGCAAACTTTGATAACCATCTGCTGATTATGGGGCCACAGGTGATGGACCCCTGGGATGCGCGGATTGGGGGGGAGAGGGCTGCAGCTGACGGACCCCTGGGATCCGCTGATCGGGGGGGCTGCAGCTGACGGACCCCTGAGACCCGCTGATTGGGGGGGGGGGCCGCAGCTGACGCACCCCTGGGGACCCCTGGGATCCGCTGATTGGGGGGGCCGCAGCTGACGCACCCCTGGGGACCCCTGGGATCCCCTGATGAGCACCTCTCCATCTCCCACCTGGGTGAACACTCTCTATATGGATCACTTTCCATGAAGTGACAGTGGTGCCACCATCAGGACGTGCACATAGCGTGGTGACCGTATAATCCCCAGACCCCCGACTTTTTGGGCTCTTTGCAGAGCGATCCATCTACTCATGGACGCTCAGTCCTGCTCATGTATGTTTGGGCTTTAACCTCAAATACATAGATCAGGTCCAAAGACGTCTGCACAAGTCCGCAGTGTGAACATACACCACATTTTGAAGTACTGGTATCAGAGGCTGGAGTCACACGAGTGTATGAAAAAAAACGGTCCCTTTCTCATCCAGGAGAGGAGGACGATTTTTTTTCTCACTTGACGTCAGTGTGCTGTCAGTGTGCTGTCAGTGAGCAATCCGTTTTTTTTCTCAGCAGCTATTAGTTACAGTCATTTACATGACCATTTACAGTGTCCTGTGCTACATGGTAGTTTATCCATAAAAACGAACGTCGCTAGGATGCTCCGTGTGATGTCCATGTGACGTCCGTTTTATTCTCGCACCCATTAACTTGTATCAGCGAGACTCGGACGATTTCCGCAGCAAATTGCAGCATGTTGCGACTTTTTTCGCTCATCCAGAATCTGCCTCATTGACTAACATTGGTCTGAGTGCAATGTGAGATTTACTCGCATTACTCGCACAAGTCATACGCTTGTGTGAGCGTAGCCAGAGGTGTATGTCGGGAAGTCCATAGGATGCCACGTATTGGCATATAGTGGCATGTCACCAACGTGCTCCATGTATCAGTGTGCTCAGTGCCTCTGTATAGACCAGTGCACCAGTCTGTATTGTATAGAATATGGAGTATACCGACAGAGCGGCCAAATGATGCCAAAGGGACACTTGTCCTCTGGTGAGTTGGGGCTACTGGACACATAACCCGAGAGCAGTCCTAGCACATATGGTACAGGGGCGCACGGCTAGGCCACAAGGGCGCCCTTATATTAGCTGATTTGCTGAGTTAGATTGCCGGTAAGCCATGTTTGCTGATTGTCCATTGTTTCATAGCCTAAGGGGTACTTCTCACATAGCAATATCGCTGCTGAGTCACCGTTTTTGTGACATACCAGTGACCTCATCAGTGATCTCGCTGTGTGTGACACTAAGCAGTGACCTGGCCCCTGCTGTGAAATCGCTGATCGTTACACACTGTTCTGGTTCATTTTTTGCTCGTTGTTCTCCCGCTGTGCAGCAGGCATCGGTGTGTTTGACTGCGGAAGACCAACGAGCACCGACTGTGTAAGCAGCGTACGTTGGTAACCATGGTAAATATCGGGTAACTAAGCAAAGCGCTTTGCTTGGTTACCCGATATTTACCCTGGTTACCAGCGTACGCTGCTTACAGGTTGCCAGCGCTGGCTCCTTGCACATGTAGCCAGGGTAAATATCGGGTAACTAAGCAAAGCTCTTTGCTTAGTAACCCGATGTGTACCCTAGCTATGTATACAGGGAGCCAGCGCGGGCAGCCTGTAAGCGATGTACGCTGGTAACCAGGGTAAATATCGGGTAACCAAGCAAAGCGCTTTGCTTAGTTACCCAATATTTACCCTGGTTACCAAGCGCAGCATCGTTACACGAGTCGCTGGTGGCTGGTGAGATCTGACTGTTTGACAGCTCACTAGCGACCCTGTAGCGACGTACCAGCGCTCCTGACCAGGTCGTATCGTGGTCGGAATCGCTGGTACGTCATTTAGTGTGACTGTACCCTAAACCTACTGCACTTACAATGTGCACTGATCCCTCTGTAATGGGCTACCATTATTCTTGGCAGCACAGGTTTTGTTTATACAGGACATTGCAATTCTGCAGTCTCATAGGGTGACTGTAAACTTTTGGGCCAAGTGTGGACAATCCTTTTAAGGTGCTACCCATACATATTAGGGTAAACTTGCTGGATATTGGCAGGGTTGTCTTATGTCTATGGGGGCTCTGATTTTCCCTTGCCACATGATGTTGGGGAAGATGAGGGTCGGGCGTTTTCTTTTTCAGTAGATGCGCCTTTGCCATTAGCAGCTTTCTCCGTTTTCCCAATTAAAACACATTTAGGCTATGTGCCCACGGGACCATGTTTCTGCGGATTTTGCCGCGGAAAACCTCAGAATTTTTCTGGATTTTCCAGATAATTCCGCAGGTTTTAGCATGTACAGTCACTCCACATGTTATCCTATGGGACATGGGGAGTGCTGTGTCCACGCTGCGGAAAGTGCAGCTGCCGACCATGCTGCGGATGTAGGCATCCGCATGTATAATTGCATGTCAATTATTCATGCGGAATTATCTGCGGATGTCCCGGCCCTGCGCTATGGAGATAAGAGGCAGGGACGTCCGCAGGTAAGCCGCATGAATCTTCGCATGTTTCCCGCAGCTATTCCGCTGTAATCTAGCAGCTAAAAATACCTGCAGACGCCGGCGGGCAGCTGCGGGAAACGTGCTCGTACCAGCGGATACATCCGCAGGTACGAGCGCCCGTGGGCACATAGCCTAATGCTTAGCTGGGCCGGACATTCATGTTAATGGCGCAGTCAGGGAGATGACTGACAGCCACCAGCTCATTGTGCCGTCCATTATCGGATGTGTTTGGGCAGCTAAAGCCTGCTTTACACCTTACGATCCAGCATACGATATCGTATGCAATTTGCAGCGCCCCCATCGTATGTGTGGCACATTCAATTTGTTGAACGTGCCGCACAAACGATTAACCCCCGTCACACGTACTTACCCGTCCATACGACCTCGATGTGGGCGGCGAACATCCACTTCCTGGAGTGGGAGGGACGTTCGGCGTCACATCGACATCACGCGGCAGCCGGCCAATAGAAGCGGAGGGGTGGAGATGATCGGGACGTAAACATCACGCCCACCTCTTTCCTTCCGCATAGCCGGCTGGAGCCGCGGGACGCAGGTAAGATCTGTTCATCGTTCCCGGGGTGTCACACGCTGCGATGTGCACTGCCTCGGGAACATTGAACAACCCAACGTGCAATTCGTCGGGATTCAACGACGTGTATGCGATGAACGTTTTAACGTTCAATTGCACGTAGCTGTCACACACTACAATGTACCTTACGATGCCGGATGTGCGTTACTTACGACGTGACCCCGCCGACACATCGTAAGATATATTGCAGCGTGTAAAGCCCGCTTAGGGTGTGTGGGTCTATAAGGGTTATCCATCACACCGAACACCCGGTGTTAGAGGTACGGGGTGCAGCCAAAGTGCCATCGAGGGACACTAATCCGGGCCGGGACCTCACTAAATGTTCTTACAATGCATTGAAGTGTATTAATAACGTGATTCATTATTTTACCTAGATTTATCAGATTGCATCTCACATTCCATGCATTCATATTGGGTTTTTTGTCATTTGTTGGGTCTTCGTAGGTGGTGATTGTTTCTGTGGATTGTGGCCAGTGATAACATGAAGATGCTGCAGCGTCTGGTGAATGCCTCCAGGGTCGGCTCCTTGCTGTCACTATTCCTGCTTATTCTGGGTTGTGCCACTGCCTCCGAAATTACCTTTGAATTGCCCGATAACGCCAAGCAGTGCTTCTACGAGGACATCATTCAGGGCACCAAGTGTACGCTGGAATTCCAGGTAAATGCCTCTCACCATTTATTCCTCTGCTCCCTGCACCTCTCATACAGTGTCCGCATTGTGATCAACAAGATGTTTCCCTCATATTCTGGCTTTAGATCAGGTGACGGGGTGTTAAACATTTTCCAGAGTAATGGAATACAGTATAGAATACATTTATTTTTGGCATAAACAGAATATTTTGTTAGTGCCTCATTTATTTGTCCACCTTCTATTAATTTAATTGTCTACATGAATGAAATAAAGGGTAAAACATCCATTGTTGTGTGAGGCTAATTTATTTTTCTTATTAAATGGGTAATGTAATGCATCTCACCTCTGTACTGGAGGCGAGTGGGGCTCTGCCGAGGCGAGGGGGGCGCTGCCGAGGCGAGGGAGAAGAAGGGCTCTTGGAAGAAGGGGAGGAAAAAACGAAAATGGAAAATAGCCAGGTCATGAAGGGGTTAAGGGTCGTCAATCCTGCTGACAGGTTTGCTTGACATTGACCTCTGATATGGCACCATATATCCCATTCAGTTGGGTTCATGTCCTTTTCATACTCTAGACTGTTTAAGTCAAGGATTTCATTATTCTACCCTAAAGGGTGCTTTACACGCTGCGACATCGCTAACGATATATCGTCGGGGTCACGTCGTTAGTGACGCACATCCGGCGCCGTTAGGGAGATCGCAGCGTGTGACACCAAGGAGCGACGATCAACGATCGCAAAAACGTCAAAAATCGTTGATCATTGACATGTCGCTCCTTTTCATAATATCGTTGGTGGTGCATGCCGCTGTTTGTTCGTCATTCCTGCGGCGTCACACATCGCTATGTGTGACACCGCAGTAACGACGAACATCTCCTTACTGCATCCACCAGCAATGAGGAAGGAAGGAGGTGGGCGGGATGTTACGGCCGCTCATCTACGCCCCTCCTCTGCTATTGGGCGGCCGCTCAGTGACATATCGCTATGACGCCGAACGCACCTCCCCCTTGAAGGAGGGATTGTTCGGTGGTCACAGCGGCGTCTCTGAAAAGGTATGTGGGTGTGACGCTGCCGAAGCGAAAATGTTCGCTACGGCAGCGATCACCAAATGTTGCATGAACGACGGGGGTGGGTGCTATCACTAGCGATGTCGCAGCGTGTAAAGCACTCTTAAGGCTGTGTGCACATGACGCGTTTTTCAGTGCAGATTTGTCACAAAACCTGAAGGATTTCCTGGTACCTGTAAAGTGATTGAGAATCCTGAAGTCTCCTGCACATGTTGACTATTTTGTTCTTGCAGATTTGGTGCAGAATTAAATTTGCCTCCTGTCTATTCGATCAGCGTTTTTGCTGCAGATTTCGCACGTACTAAGATATGGGAAAAATCTACACCAAAAACACATAAAAAATGCATATTTTTGTTGCTGCGTTTTTCCTGCCAAAAGATGCATACATTTCTGTGCCAACCCCTAAACGTGTGTCTAGGGCTGTGGAGCCTGTAACCAAACCTCCGACCCCACAGCCCTGTGTGTGTCCATACCTAACCCCTGACTGTGGTCGGTGGAGCCCATGATCCCAACCCTAGGAGAACCATGTCCGACAGGCTGCCCTGTGTGTGTCCATACCTAACCCCTGACGGTGGTCGATGGAGCCCATGATCCCAACCCTAGGAGAACCATGTCCGACAGGCTGCACCCATTACTCAGCAATTGTATCTAGGTTTCTCTATGTATGTGCCCGAGTGTCATCTGAAAGTCGTATCCAAACACATTCGGGTGAGGTTGTGACATGCTGCCTATTACAGAGTTTGGCAGTAATGTGCAGGAGACAGCCATTAACCTTCTTTATACTACTGATGTGTTTAATGAAGTTTAAGCATGACGCCCGTCAGACCGGTATATCCACTTAGGAAGCTGAGCTGTGCTGCTCCTGCTAGTGTGGGGTTTGCAGTGACTCCATTTTGCCTCGGTTTGGAGAATCAGCCTTAGGTCTCATGTCCACTTGCTATTTTCATGTATGAGTGCGATCCGGTAAAAAATGGGATTGCACTCGCACCAGTGTTAATCTATGGGACAGTGTCCTCTTGCTTAATTTTCTACGGCACGAATCGTGCTCTCGGTGCAATCTCAGTATGCCGCGTTTTGCACCTAGTCTCGGCTCACGCGTGTGTAAGATCGCACTGTATTCGCATGTTATGTGACTGCAGTGCGGTGCACGCAGAGACAGACAGCGGAGGAGATGGGGAGAAAGTGTTCCCTCCATCTTCTCCGCGCCTGTGATGCGATCGCAAGATCACATGACCCTCATCTGACACCCGCAGCAGAGGGATTAGCATATCGCTTCCGATGCAAGACCCCATAGATACAGAATTGTAACCTTACTTTGATTCGTACCTCTTTTACCGTCTCATTAGTTCATAGATGTTCTTTTTTGTTGTGTGCTTTCGTTGATGAGCTGGCAAGGATTTATATAAATAAATAATAAATAATAAAATTTTAAGCAAAAAATTTGGTCATGACACACTGTTATGGTGCGAGGATCTGCTGCTGACACTGTTATTCTCTACTAAGGTACCCCAGCCTGGTAATGATCCTCCTGCCTTGTATATACAGTATATGTCCCTCATCCTGGTATAGCCCCCATCCTGCTATATACAGTCATCCTGGCATATGGCCGCATCCTGTTCATATACCCCCATCCTGTTCATATACCCCCACCCTGCTCATAATATACCCCCACCCTGCTCATAATATACCCCCACCCTGCTCATAATATACCCCCATCTTGCTATACACCTCCATCCTGGTATACGTTCCGTATCCTGTGGCACATAAAAAAAAAAATAAACGTTCATACTCGCCTTACCTCACTCCCTGCAGCATCACTCCTCCTCCGTCTGTGTCAGCAGCAGCACTGCTGGAGTGTGGAGCCGGCCACAATCCCTGCAGCATCGCGATGTCCTCCTGTCTGTGCTGGCGGCTGCGTTTGGACACGTGCGCACAGCGATAACTTCATCGCTGTGCACACCACTAGTCTCCACAGACAGGAGAACATCGCGGTGCTGCAGGGATCGTGGCCGATGAGTATACTGATTCACTGCACCCCGCACTGATGATGATGCGCGGGGGGCAGTGAATACAGCCGCACATGATCACTCCAGGCTGTAGTTGCCAGGGGTGATCACACGGGCTGGCTGTTTAGTAAGCGCGCATTCCCCGCCCATCATCCCGCCCACCTTTCAGCGCTGGGAGGATGGGCGTGCATATTAAATGAGCGGGTCCACGTGGTCACGGTAGGCTGCTACAGCCTGCTTGTGCCGTCGATGACCCGCTCCACTGCAGCACCCTCATTCCCCACAGCCCTACATTTAGACTATAAGACGCACCCCCTACTTTCCCCCAATATTTGGGGGGAAAAAGTGCGTCTTATAGTCCGAAAAATACGGTAGTATTCAGGTGTAGTCATCCACAGCCCACCAATGTTCTATTAATCTCCACCACAAAGTGGAGTACATTACAGCTGCAGTAGATTTTTGATGATTCTGACATTGTGTTACTGAGGCACTATGGTGGCGAGGGAGCAGAGATGTTATGGACGTGCAGCAGCTACTTTGCTCTGGCTGTTAAGGGGTCAATGCAGGCAATGTCTGTTCGACCTAGAGACCTCAACTCCTGACCACTTTTTCGGGCATCCCGATGATGAAATAGCTTTTCCTGCTGCTCTCCCGCTTTCACAAAGCTCGGCAGTGCTCCTTTCCTCCTACAGTGCCCACTCCACCAGCAAGAAGAAACAGCGCTGTGGGGAGCAGAGGGGGCGCAGCTAAAATAGAATTTTTGATTTAGCAAAATTCACTTTTGAGCCGACTTGAACAGATTTCAGCTGATCACCGGTCTCCTATTGATAACCTATATGACAGGTCATTGATTTCTAAGTCTCAGACAAACCTTTTGAGGCTTTAATGAACGGGTCAACTTAACCAATGTGGTCCAGTTTTTACCCATGGCCTGCATTTGGTGGGTGTACGTTTGTTGTCAGCTGACAGCACTGTAGTAGTTGGACATATTTCGGTGTTCCTACTAATGGACTTCTTGCCATCTGCTGCCTACCCACGATCTTATCACACCTTTCACTGACCATCCCAATTTGTCAATATACCTGTCCTAGAAATATTAGCTGACGTGTTCAAAGCCCTTGTGGGAAATGTTGTTTTATATGCCAGTCTAAATGAGGGTCAAGCAGGAAGAAGATGTGCACAACTCATTAACGGGGTTGTCCACCACTCGGCAACCTTTTCACAATCCACGTTTCCCCTTTTTAAAATAATGACCCTTATACTCTCTTTTGGTGTCGGTGTCAGTGCTGTTCCAGTGGTGTCGGCACTAGCTCTCTCGGGATCGTGTAAAGGGGGCTTTACACGCTATGATATCGTTAATGTTTTATCATCAGGGTCACGTTGTTTGTGACGCACATCCGGCGTCATTAACGTTATCGCAGCGTGTGACACTTATGTGCGACCTAAAACGATCGCAACAGTGGCAAAAATCTTTTGCCGTGGAGAGGTCGTCCTAAAACCAAAAATCTTTCACCTCTCCTTAGCGATGTTGTTCCTCGTTCCTGCGGCAGCACACATCACTGTGTGTGACACCGCAGGAGCGAGGAATATCTCCTTACCTGCCTCCACCGGCAATGAGGAAGGAAGAAGGTGGGCGGGATGTTTACGTCCCGCTCATCTCCGTCCCTCCGCTTCTATTGGACGGCTGCCGTGTGATGTCGCTGTGACGCCGCACGAACCGCCCCCTTAGGAAGGAGGCGGATCGCCGGCCATAGCAATGTCGCAGGGCAGGTAAGCCGTGTGACGGGGGAGCGCGTTTTTGTGCGCGACGGGCAGCGATCTGCCCGTGTCGCACAAACGATGGGGGCGGGTACGCACGATAGCGATATCGCTACCGTGTAAAGCCAACTTAACAGTGTTACATCACCCAATTCTTGCAGGCAAATTTCACCCACCAAGGACAACATCTGCAAGGAGTTTGTATGTTTTCCCCGTGTTTGCGTGGGTTTCCTCCAGGCTCTCTGGTTTCCTCCCACACTCCAAATATTTACAGATAGGGCATTTAGATTGGGAGTCCCAATGGGGACCGTGATGATCACATCTGTAAAGCACTGTGGAATTTAGAGCACCATATAAGTGAGCAAAAATACATTAAAAAAAAAGTCAAAGTGGGAAGAGGGAAGCGGCTGCTGATTGGCTGCAGGGATCACATGACATAACATGGATAAGCAATCGCGGAAGAAACCGTGCCGGCACCAGTGGAATGGCGTCCGCACTGGAAGTGAGTATTAGTGTTATTATTTTAAAAGGGAAAACATAGGTTTGCCTGAGTACTGGACAACCCCCTTTAGGCACGCACCTCCATGTGCCTTACCAGGAATGTTAATCCTATTAGGGACTGAAGTAATGTTTCTGTCTTAAGAAACGCCACCACTTTTCATGTTAAAGGGTGGGCGTACTCCCTCCCCGCCCAACTCATTTCCAGCTCCAACCATTTTGACATCTGCCTGAAATTGGTGGTAAATGCTAAAAGTTGCAACAACTTCATATTTTGCAAATAAATTGTGTCCAAAGTGTTTTACCTCAGTGCTACAGAATGATCACGCCGATGCATCCGCACCCATTTCATTTTTATTAACCATGTTGTCTCATCTCCTGAAACTCCTGCCACATAGCGGTTTTCAATAATTCATTTATGGACTACAATAGGAGGTGGTGTTTTTGGTTTTTTTTTTACATAACAATGCAATTGTCCATTAGTAGTTAGTTGAAGACTATTACCTTCTTGTCATTCTGTTTCGTATTGGATAGATTGTAATGCAGATTTGGCCATACAGTCTTTAGAGAACTAGTCAAGCCATTGGCACGCTCACATGTCATGTATTCGATGTGCAGGAATCTGTGTCAAAACCTGTATCAGGATCTGAAGCGTTTCATTACTTTAACTCAAATCGGCAGCATTTGTGCAGGAATGATGGGCGCTTCTGCAATCACTGGGGATGGGAAGGTAACGGTGGGCGAGATTGGCATGTGTAAGGCAACCACACAATTATATTAACCTGCTAAGCTGTTTTTGACAACTTGGATAGAAAACAATCCCTGCTATTAAGCTACCTTCATGGTGTAAAGGCTGATATTGATGCATGTTGAAATCTATGAACAATAGGGGGTATTGGTTTTGAAGAAACCTGATGCTAAGGGTACCTTCACACTTAGCGATGCAGCAGCGATCCGACCAGCGATCTGACCTGGTCAGGATCGCTGCTGCATCGCTACATGGTCGCTGGTGAGCTGTCAAACAGGCAGATCTCACCAGCGACCAGTGAACAGCCCCCAGCCAGCAGCGACGTGCAAGCGACGCTGCGCTTGCACGGAGCCGCCGTCTGGAAGCTGCGGAGACTGGTAACTAAGGTAAACATCGGGTATGGTTACCCGATGTTTACATTAGTTACCAGTGTGAGCAGGGAGCAGGGAGCCGCGCACACTGAGCGCTGGCTCCTTGCTCTCCTAGCTACAGTACACATCGGGTTAATTAACCCGATGTGTAATGCAGCTACATGTGCAGAGAGCAGGGAGCCGCGCACACTGCTTAGCGCTGGCTCCTTGCTCTCCTAGCTGCTGTACACATCGGGTTAATTAACCCGATGTGTACAGCAGCTACATGTGCAGAGAGCCG